>NC_138885.1:65893216-65955692 GCF_965194825.1 Balaenoptera physalus
AAATGGATTTCTCCAGCTGCTACATTATTGAGAATAGACTCAATTATATAGGTGTAGTGATCTTAATGAGGAGGGTCCTTTTTTTTTTTAATTTTTTTATTTATTTATTTTTGGCTGTGTTGGGTCTTCGTTTCTGTGCGAGGGCTTTCTCTAGTTGTGGCAAGCGGGGGCCACTCTTCATCGCGGTGCGTGGGCCTCTCACTATCGCGGCCTCTCTTGCCGCGGGGCACAGGCTCCAGACGCGCAGGCTCAGTAGCTGTGGCTCACGGGCCCAGTTGCTCCGCAGCATGTGGGATCTTCCCAGACCAGGGCTCGAACCCGTGTCCCCTGCATTGGCAGGCAGACTCTCAACCGCTGCACCACCAGGGAAGCCCGAGGGTCCTTTTAATAATAGGTAAGAGATGATAGTGGATAGTAGCAGTGACGATAGTGAGAAGTGGTTGGATTCTGGATATATTTTGAAAGTAGAGTCAACAGGATTTCCTATGGACTAGACATGAGAGAGAGAAAAGCTGAAAGAGAAAACTGTTATACAATGGTTTAGGGTGGACTATAGAAGAAATGGATTTGGGGTGAAGAGCAGTTTAATTTTGGAGATCCTAGGCTTGAGATGTCTAGACATCAAGTGGAGTTGTTGAGAAGGCAGTTGAAAATGAGTCTGAAGTTTAGGTGGAAAGGTTTGGATTGGAGATACAAATAGTGGAGCCCCGGGCTTCTAGGTTGTATTTAGAATGGTGGGCTGAATGAATGAGTTCACCAAGGAAGTGAAGACAGAGACTAAGGACACAGTTGCAAGGCGCTCCCACGTAGAGGTTAGGGAGATGGGGGGCCCAGCACCAGGCACGGAGAGGGATGGCCAGTAAGGTGGGGAGCTAGGTGATGTGCTATCCTGGAAGCCACATGATGCAGGTGTTTCAGAGAGGGAGTGATCAATCAGTCGTGTCAGATGACACTGAGAATTGATCCCCGGCCTAGCAATATGGAGGCCATTGGTGACCTTATCAGAACCCTTGTGGAGTGGAGTGGGAGCAATGCCTGGTTGGAGTGGGTTGGTGAGAGACTAGAAGAGGAATTGGAGGCAAAGAATAGGAGCTCTGAGTTTTGCTGAAGAGGGGGGCAGAGCAAGAGCTGGAGGGGAAACTGGGGTCAAGAGGGAATCGTATTTTTTTTAAGAGGGGAGGAAGTGACCGTGAGCTGGCCTGTTGGTGAGGATAATTCAGTAGAAAGGGAAAAGTGAATGCAGGAGTGGGGAGAACGTCTGGTGTGATGTCTGTGAGTAGGTGAGAGGGATACACCAGTGGAGAAGTTAGCCTGGTTACTGGAGCACAGGTAGCTCTCATCACATCACAGAATAAAGGGGCCCGGATGCAGGTCGGTGGGTAGTGATCATGGTGGGAGACTGAGGTTTTTCTGGTTGCTTCTAATTTCTCAGTGAATAGTAATAGATCATTAACCCTAATTTACTCAACATCTGCATAGAAGTTTGCCTTGTAGGAGTAAGAACTCCATTCTAGAGGCAAAGGAGTGTGGGGTCTGAATCCCAGAGGCTTCACATTCTGTTGACTTGACCTTGGGCTAGTTGCTTTGTGCTCATCAGTAAGATGGAGGCACTAATGATAACCACCCCGTAGAGTTGTGAAGATGGAATGTAGTGAGTGTGAAGCCCTTCGCATCATGCCCGTCACGTCCAGTAACACTAGCCTTTCCTGTTGTGGCTGCCTTAGACTAAAATCGTACTATAATCCCCTCACATGGGGGAGTTTTGTAGCTACCTTATCTTTACTGTCTGGCAGACAGCAGAGGTTACCCTTTGGGGGTCAGGTCAAAGGTGAAGTTGCCCCAGAGTCCGGGGGGAGGTTCACAGATAGATGGGAACTATGACATTGCCTTGAAGAGAGGAAGGGGAAATACGGGACTTGGAGGAAGGAAGAGAAGATGGAAACAAGGCAAAACCCTTTAAGGATTTCCAGTTTCTTATGCTATATCTGAGCTACAGAGAAGCACAGCTTCTTATTTTGTTAAATTCTTACAAGGCTCACTTTATGTGTTGGGTGGACGTTTCCCATGTAGGAGTATCTGCAGCTCCGGAATCTGCTTTTGTCTCGACAGCACAGCATCCGTGTGTCCTGCAGGCTGGGTGGACGTGGTGGGGGTGGGGCATTGGCAGGTGGGTGGGTACCATGCTGGGTGAGAGTGAGCGGGCAACACGCAGGGGTGCCGAGGCCCGGCTTCCTGTTCCCTGGCCCGATTGACTGTCTTTGTGATCATGGTCAACGTATGCAGCATTTCACTGCGTGCATTGAACAAAAATGACGTAGGGCCTTGTTGAGTTGTCAGGGAGGTAGAAAACGAGACTAAATGGCACCGTGGCTTCTAAAATACTGGCAGTTTTCAGGCTCTTCTTTCAAGATAAGTGTTATCGGCTAAAGAGGTAGCTTGAGGTAAATCTGAATCCAAAAGGATACAGAACGTCTCTGCAGTTACGCACGTGTGGCTCATCAGGACCTTACCACGCTCACCCTGGGGGGGTGCCACAGATTCATTAGGGAACGTCTTTCGGAGGTGGCATGGTGGTGAGTTATTAAAAAACAAAAAAGTTATCTCAGTACAGTGCAGAATGAAATACGAGTACGTTTTTAATATAAAGCACAAGGCTTTAAAGGCAGTTCAAGCTTTTGGTGGTCATCTTGGGCTATGCCCCCATACTTGTTCATCTCCCCTGTCAGTCAGGGCTTCTGAGAAAATGGTTGAACCGCTGACTGGTGCAGCCCTTTCTCTGCAGAGGGGTGACTGACACCCAGGAACGTCAAGCGACAGCTAGGTAGTAGCGGCGTGAGTCCTGGAACCCAGCTGCCCGATGCCCGGTCCACCAGGTGCTATGCCATACACATCTGCATCTTGGTAGGCGATTCCTGTAATTGAACCTGTACCCTGTGGTCTTGCTCTTAATAGAACAGTATCTTACATTTTTAAATGTCTTTCCCCCATAATGGCCT
This sequence comes from Balaenoptera physalus, assembly GCF_965194825.1. Lineage (NCBI taxonomy): Eukaryota > Metazoa > Chordata > Mammalia > Artiodactyla > Balaenopteridae > Balaenoptera > Balaenoptera physalus. The sequence continues at coordinate 65,896,213 of NC_138885.1, forward strand.
GGTATAGCGATAGCGAATACACAGCCACTGTAGCCCTTTCCCCCCTCCCAACTGGGGGCACTCCAGATGACCATAGCACTTCTTCCAGATGAGTCTCAGAATTCTCCAGGTCAGCATTAGTTAGCCTCTGCTGATGTATGTATAGGTGCTTGCACGTAAGACAGCATCTGTTTGCCCTCTTGGCCTGGCCAAATCCCCTGCATATGGAAGGCACTCTCTAAACATCTCCCTGATGGACATTATTCCTGCTGGTTTGTGAGCTTCTTAAGAGCAAGGCTGATGGCTTGTCCATTTTTGGTTCCAATCTAATAGACAGAAATGGGTACCCAAAAGGCATTTGTTAAGCTCTTTGAGTTAATTTCCCAAATACACTGGAGTCTTGTAGAAAATAGGAAGTGGGATGACCATTTCTTTAGAATGATCCTTTATGCCCTGATATTAGGACTACTACTTTTTAAAAAAAAAACTGTGGTGAAATACACATAAGATTTATCATCTTAGCCATTTTAAAGTATACAGTTCAGTAGTGTTAAGCATCCACATGGCTGTGAACACCCCTGTACTCCTTAAACTTCTGGAGTGCCCCAAAATCAGGATGGCCCTATTATGAGGCCCTAAAATATTGATAAACCAAACCTAAATACCTAAACATAGAATTGTGCTAAATCATATCATCTGATATGATATTCTAACATAAATTAGTGGCAATGGAATTAAAATTTTAACAAACTTATGATGTTAAAAATTCCATCTCCTCGATCAGCTCTGTGCTTTGTGTCCCCCTAGAGGGATGGGATAGGGAGGGTGGGAGGGAGATGCAAGAGGGAGGGGATATGGGGATACATGTGTACATATAACTGATTCACTTTGTTATACAGCAGAAACTAACATACCATTGTAAAGCAATTATACTCCAATAAAGATGTTATATAAAAAAAAAAAATTCCGTCTCCTAGCTTAGTATGTGCTTTCCAATCTGGTAAAGGACGGCTCCTGGTTGATTTCAGCAGCTGTGCCCCTGGCTCCATTTGTGGAACCCTAGGGCTCCTCACGCATATTCTTTGAGAAACCGAAGTAATTTGTTTTAAGTTTTTTGGTAAGTTATGAGGAAATGGCAACAGATTAAAAGAAACTGGCCGTTTGTTTCTCTTATCTTGCTACTCTTCCTACCTACCTCTTAGTAGCTTTGAAATGAAACCGATTTCAGTGGCACACTGAGTGCAGGTGCAGCTGAGGTTTGATGTGACAGTGGCACATTCATGGGTTGATGTTCAGGAGGGAAGTGTGTGTTGGGGAGCATCAGATTAGACTGACAGCTGTCCATGTTGGTAAGGCCGGCTTTAGCTTGTCTTGCAAATACTTTGTTCATACCACCCTCCCTACCCACCCACCCCCTGCTTTCCTTAGAGCCCTGTTAAAGTTGCTCCCAGGTATTCGATCATCTTTTTCCTCTGTTCCTTGTCTCTTTGGATTTCTAATGACTAATTTCTGTATTGCCCAGAATCTGTTGAGTTTAATAGGCTGTCTTTGTTCTTATTGATGTTTTCAGTATGAAATGTCTAGTAAGCTATTTGGGAGCTGTCAAAATAAAGCTTACTGGTGGTTCTGAAGTGTGGGCCCTCTGAAGGCAAGAGGTTGGGACTGATTTATCTGTGTTTGCTTAAACGTGGAGCCTGACGTGCGTCGTTCTTCACAAATCGGAAACGTGCTTTAAAGGAAATCTGACCCCCACACGTGCACAAAGAGTAGTCATATTACCCAATAATGCTTTTGTGGATTGCTTTATATCCAAAACTACTTACCGCCTGCAGAAGTTAGGAAGGAACCCAGGGAATGATCTAGAAAGGTAGTCCGTCTCTCTCATGTTATAGATCAAGAACTGGAGGCCTAGGATTTGTTGTGGGTCATGCAGCCAGCTACTGGCAGAGCTGTCCCTCCACCCCTCCTCCCCTCCTCCCCCTAGTGTCCAGAGCTCTCTCCACACTTAAGCCCCTCCCTGTCTTCGACCTCCCCTGCCCACCCTTGCAGGGGTCAATCTAGCCAATGTGTCTGTTTTTATAAAATGTCACTGGAAGCTTAAGCAGATCTGTTCAAGTTCCACCAAGTTTCTTTGAAAATCTGTGCTCATCAAAACGAGTTGCCGGGCTTCCCTGGTGGTGCAGTGGTTAAGAATCCGCCTGCCAATGCAGGGGGCACGGGTTCGAGCCTTGGCCCCGGGAAGATCCCACATGCCGCGGAGCAACTAAGCCCATGCGCCACAACTACTAAGCCTGTGCTCTAGAGCCCGCGAACCACAACTACTGAAGCCTGCGCGCCTAGAAGCCTGTCCTCTACAAGAGAAGCCACTGCAATGAGAAGCCCGCGCACCTCAACGAAGAGTAGTCCCCTCTCACCGCAACTAGAGAAAGCCCACGCGCAGCAATGAAGGCTCAATGCAGCCAAAAAATAAATTAATTAAATAAATTAAAAAAAAAAAAGAGTTGCCATCCTGAGTTCCTGAGATAACCGTTTCTCCATGAGGAACCAGGCCTGGGATTGCGGTTGAGCACGCAGAAGCAGTTGTGTGTTCCCCATGGGGAATCCCTACCCCCTCTGTTTCTGAACAAGCCACCCAGGCTCCCTCCACACCTCTCATTCATGCTTTAGATTAGATGTAAGGTGAGGTACTGCCTCAGGCAGTGACTCACTCCTGCTCTTCCCTGTGGCAGGTGGCTGCTTCGGGCTGGGTTGGACAGTGTCCACAGCGTCTAAGACAAAGGCATTTATTGAACCCTGCAGCTATTTATCAAAGGTACTTACCGCACTTAAACCTTGCATATCGAGATGCTCCTGAACTGGGCACATTCATTCCCTTCTAAAGGAAGATGTGAGGGGTGAGCATTTTGTGTTGTTTCTCCATAGCTGAGATGTTCCCCTGAATGCTGTCAGTTTCGTGGACTTTTATAGCCAAGTGACAGTTCCTCTTTCTGATGTCATTGCATTTTATTCTGCACCTCACTTGACTGTGGTGGAAAGCTTGTCCACCCTCTCAGCTGGTTGGATTTCCTCTCCTCAGTGTGTGTGTGTGTGTGTGTGTGTGTGTGTGTGTGTGTGTGTGTGTGTGTGTGTGTGTGTGTGTGTGTATAAAAATTTTTTTTTGGAAGAGTAGAAAGGAGTAGCTTTATTAGTTTGCCAGGCGAAGGGGGTCACAGCGGGCTCCAGCCTTGAAAAACTTTGTGTCCCTCCTCAGTATATTTCAGCCTCTGTCCATTACAGTACATTTGCACTTGATTGTAACGCCCAGATGGCCGGCCAGCACAGTGCCTGGTACACAGTAGGTACAGGTTTATGTGCCTCTTTATTGGTGTGTTGTCACACCTCTGGAGTGGGCTGTGAAACTCAGTCTCTAACTCTTGCCTGCCTGCAGCTGCCTACAGAAAGCACGTGTGAGCTTGTCCTACACAATTATGAGGTTTGCCTTTTCGTGATTTCTGGGCACTGATTTTTTTTTTTTTTTTAACATCTTTATTGGAGTATAATTGCTTTACAGTGGTGTGTTAGTTTCTGCTTTATAACAAAGTGAATCAGCTATACATATACATATATCCCCATATCTCCTCCCTCTTGCGTCTCCCTCCCACCCTCCCTATCCCACCCCTCTAGGTGGTCACAACCACGGAGCTGATCTCCTTGTGCTATGCGGCTGCTTCCCACTAGCTATCTATTTAACATTTGGTAGTGTATATATGTCCATGCCACTCTCTCACTTCATCCCAGCTTACCCTTCCCCCTCCCCGTGTCCTCAAGTCCATTCTTTACATCTCCGTCTTTAATTTCTGTCCTGCCCCTAGGTTCATCAGAACCATTTTTTTTTTTTTTTTAGATTCCATATATATGTGTTAGTATACGGTATTTGTTTTTCTCTTTCTGACTTACTTCACTCTGTATGACAGACTCTAGGACCATCCACCTCACTATAAATAACTCAGTTTCATTCCATTTTATGGCTGAGTAATATTCCATTGTATATATGTGCCACATCTTCTTTATCTATTCATCAGTCAGTGGACACTTAGGTTGCTTCCATGTCCTGGCTATTGTAAATAGAGCTGCAGTGAACATTGTGGTACATGACTTTTTGAATTATGGTTTTCTCAGGGTATATGCCCAGGAGTGGGATTTGGGCACTGATTTTTAACCTCCATGACCATCTATCTCTGTCATTTTTTTTGCAAGGCTTTTAATAAGCCAGTGTCCATCAACCAACATCATTTTTAAAATTACATTTTAAATTTACCTTTGAATAGGTAATATACTCACATGGTACAAATATAAAAACTAAAAAAAGATTACCCTTGCACTTCTGGTCTCTAGTCGTCCTATTCTTCCTGGAGACAACAGTTGTTTTACTAGTTGGTTGTATATGTTTATATTTGCTTATAAATTTGCAGACACCTGTGAAAGGATTTACATTTTTTTTTTTTTTTTTAACACATGATAGCATGCCATGTGTATTCTTCTGAACCTTGCTTTTTTTTTTTTTCTTTTTTTCTCGGCATATTTTAGAGCTTGTTTGATGTAAATAAAGAGCTTCTTTAGTATTTTTAATGTGTGCATAGTGTTCATTTTTAAGCATGAACCATGATTCACTGAACCAATCTGGATATTCAGGTATTTTCTAATCTTTTGCTGTTAAAAGCAGTGCTGCAGTGAAGAATTTTATACCTTCCTCCTTTCACCTTAGGTAGAGGGTCACTTCCTGGTGCAGTGCCTTGCCCAGCATTGTTTTAATGATCGTGGCTGATTCCAGAGGTGTGTCTGGCTGCTCTTCATGACTTTCTATCACAAGCTATATCCTACCATCTGATATTATTATAGGCTACTCAGCTGGCAGAGCTGCTGGAATCTTTTCAACAGCTAGAGTTGACAGTCTTAAGCCCAAGCTGTTGGATTCCTCATGGCTTCAGCATTTGTGCCCCACCTGGACCTATGCTTGTTAAAATGTACTTGTTAAAATTAGAATGGCTTGTTGGAATGTGTGTTAACCGGATACTGATAAGAGCACATGTAGTGCTTCATCCCTGCCTTGGAGTTAACAGGGTTATTTGACGTTTCATTTGATCCTTGCAACACATTATGAGAAAACTTAGATAGGAGCATTTCACAGATAATCCATACAGATGACACCCAGCTAATAGGTGGTACAGCCAGGACTTGAACCCACCAGGTCTTTGTGGAACTCCCTCACATTTCTGATTACGGTTTTGACTTACCAGTCTGTTACCAGGCAGGTAAGAAGGCGTGGGCTAGCTGGAGGTGGTAGCTGTGATAAGCATGTACCATATTATCCCGATAATGACAGGTCCAAGTAGGACGGATGTTTAGCCAGTGTATACCAATAAAGTAGTGCTAGTTGTTAAACTGTCAAAATACTTCTGGTTGGTAAGAGGTTTCCCCCATCTCCCGAGTGTCCTTCGACACTGCCCTGGCCACTCTTCCCATAGGACACTCCCCCTCCCGTATTTTGCCACAATCCAGCAACTAATGGGGAAATGTCCTAATACAACAGGGCGCTCTGGGATGTAGCTCCAATACTACACCACCATCTGTGCTGATTAATTGGTTTCCAAGTGGTATTGATTGCTCAATATTTTTTTTAAATTAATTAATTCGGCTGCATTGGGTCTTCATTGCTGTGCGCGGGCTTTCTCTAGTTGTGGTGAGCGGGGGCTACTCTTCGTTGCGGTGCGCGGGCTTCTCACTGTGGTAGCTTCTCTTGTTGTGGAGCATGGGCTCTAGGTGCATGGGCTTGAGTAGTTGTGGCACGCGGGCTCAGTAGTTGTGGCTCATGGGCTGTAGAGCTCGGGCTCAGTAGTTGTGGCTCATGGGCTGTAGAGCTCAGGCTCAGTAGTTGTGGCGCACAGGCTTAGTTGCTCCGCGGCACGTGGGATCTTCCCGGACCAGGGCTCGAAGCTGTGTCCCCTGCATTGGCAGGTGGATTCTTAACCACTGTGCCACCAGGCAAGTCCCTTGCTCAATATTTTTAAATACCATTTTTAAATGCAAGAGTAGGGTGGCAAACGATGTAAATGTTTAACAATGTAACTTCTATAAATATTTATATATTTATATACGCACACTTTTAACGATGTTTTTGTTGTTGTTCACAGCATCCTATTTCTAAATCTTTTTTTTTCACTTGAAAAATCTCTTTGGTTTTGCTTTTTGCATAGTTTTTGTTGTTACTCCTGTATATAAAAGTCCAGGTAGCTGGTCTGAGGTGTCAGGGACCCAGAAGTCATTCTCCTTGCTGCCCCACCAGGCCTCAAGCTCACAGTGCACGATGGCAGCATCTACACTCTAGGCAGGATGAACAAAGGGACAGAGAAGAATAGAGCCAAGGGCCCAGAAGATTCCTGGAAGCAGCCATGTGACACTTGGTCATGAGTCCCAGTCGGCAGGTCCGAGTTATATGGCATGGCCAGCTGGAAAGGGAGGCTGTGATGAGTAGTCTTTATTCAGGGTGGCCCTATGCCCAGCTAAAAGTTCTTTTACTATGGAAAAAGGGGGAAACCGGCACTGGGTGCCAGCCAGAAGTCTCTGGCCCAGCTACTAAGCCCGTTGCTTCAGTTATCTCATTTAGAAAATAAACTATGTGATCATATTAATTTCCTTTTCAAAACATTGAAAAATCTGGATTTCCTAAGCTGTTGGAATAGTCAAATGGATACAGTGACCTAGCAGGTATGTGCTTTTTAAATATACTTTTTCTCTTGGCTTTTATTAAAAGTATTTGACCGAAACATGATGGAAATTGAAAAGTCACTTTTCCCTTTGCAAATGAGCTATTTGATAACAGCCTTTAAGAAATGAGTCTTTTTTTTTTTTTTTTTTGAGTTAGCACTGACGATATGCTCAGTCCACTTGGCGTAGGAAAACCGTATGGTAACAACATACTTGAATTTAAAATTATGAGATGCAATGATAATTATAAAATTTCATTTACCAGAAATTTACTAAATGCCTGTGTACCAAGCACTGTGTGAAGGTCAAGGATGGGAGGGTGGGTTCACAGTCCAGTTCAGACAGGTTTCCTAAAAGGACGGCTCACTAGAAGGACAAATGTGATTTGATTTGGCAGCTGGAAAGTCAGGTATCTGATAATTCAGAAGCACAGGAAGTGATCCAGTGCCACACTGAACAAGCAACTGCTTTGTAAAACTGAAAAAACAGGATTGCTTGGAGATTTTCATTCTTCCTTTTCTTACTGCAGTAGATTAAAGCATTTTGGTTTTTGAATTTTATTTATTTTTTATACAGCAGGTTCTTATTAGTTATCCATTTTATACATATTAGTGTATATATGTCAATCCCAATCTCCCAATTCATCACACCACCACCCCCGCCCCGCTTTCCCCCCTTGGTGACCGTATGTTTGTTCTCTACATCTGTGTTTCTATTTCTGCCCTGCAAACCGGTTCATCTGTACCATTTTTCTAGGTTCAACATACATGCGTTAATATACGATATTTGTTTTTCTCTTTCTGGCTTACTTCTCTCTGTATGAGAGTCTCTGGATCCATCCATGTCTCTACAAATGACCCAATTTCTTTCCTTTTTATGGCTGAGTAATATTCCATTGTATATATGTACTACATCTTCTTTATCCATTCGTCTGTCGATGGGCATTTAGGTTGCTTCCATGACCTGGCTATTGTAACTAGTGCTGCAGTGACCATTAGGGTGCATGTGTCTTTTTGAATTATGGGATAAAAGCATTTTTATTATAACTCCCTGAGTGATGTCTTACTGGTAATGAGTTGCTTGGTCAGCTGAAAAGCCCTTTTCAGCTCATGATTTTATTTTTTAAAATGAGCTAGTTATATATTTATTTATTTATTTAATTAATTTTTTTGGCTGTGCGGCATGTGGGATCTTAATTCCTCGACCAGGGATCAAACCTGCCTCCCCTGCACTAGAAGCACAGAGTCTTAATCACTGGACTGCCAGGGAAGTCCCTGGTTATATATTTATACTTTATCATTTTTTGTTGAATTGAAGTGGAATTCTTGGCCATTCTGAATATAGGCCAGTATCTTTTGTGATTTTTATCTTGTTGGGTGCTAACTATATTCTTTTTCCTTGAGATTATTTAAATCTCTATTGTTGGGAGGTTAGAAGCAAGTGTTGAACCAAGGTCATTCCAAAAATTGATGCCAGGGCTGGAACCAGAATTCCTTCCCCACCCGCTTCTCCATGTTGCTGATCTGACCGCCCTTGTTGGCATTCCAGTTAAATAGTTGAAATTGATTCCGTGATTTCACATTTTTCCCCCAGTTGATGGTTGAGGTTCTGAGCCGGAAGAGGAGTTGCATGTTGTGGATAATAAAAACATGTTCTGCTTTGGGTGTTCTTTTATTGTATGAGCTCCCTTGTTCTTAGTCAGAGACACACCTGTAGTAAAATGTACTGAGTCAAGTAAGAACTAGAACGCTCAGGCTCAGACGTCACAGGAGTTTCATAGTCACTGGAGATTGAATTTAGTTCCAGCATGTTTCATCAAGGAGACAGGAAAAAAGTCTCAAGAAATGTTGGGAAGGCCAGGACAAGATGACTGGTCTTGTGATCCACATAAAGGCCACAAGTATCCCTTGGGCCCCTGTGGCATGGATCTTAAAGCGCTTTATAGACCTTAATTATAACTCTTGTAAAATAAATACTTTTTAAAAAAGGTGGATAGATTAAAGTACTTTGGTGATGTTTTCCAATGAAGCAGAAAGAAAAATTTGGGTGTAGTGATGTAGAGCAAGATTAGGGAGTGTTGGGCAGAACCCCTATTTCATCAATTACCAGCTGTGTGACATTGGACAAGTTACTTGTCCTCTCTGAACCTGCATCCACATTTGTAAAATGGGTGGTAGTAACAGTGTCTACTTCTTAAAGAACTCATAGCAGAGTGCCTAATACATTGTAAGAGCATGGGAGATGATAGCTCCAGTGTATTAATAATAATTGCTTATTTGCCCTGATTTGCAGGTTAGGGTATGTATTTCTCATGTGATTTCTTGGAAGGTTATTAGAAATCTAGTCTTTTGAAAGTGAGATTGTAGTTCATAGAGAAAATTTACCTTTCTGTGTAAATGTGAAAACCCAAGGCTAGGAGGTGAACAGATTTGTTCCACTGTGAATTTTTGCTCAGGCTTGCCCTACTGGATCAGCCAGTTAGTATAGTTAAATAGGGTTTTGGTTTTTCTGGGCCAAACACCCCTTGAGGTTATTAAAAAAAAAAAAAAAAAATGGGACCAGATTCCTGCCCTCAAGGAGTTTGTAGTCTAATTAAGTGAAGTTGGGAGAAATCCTGGTCCAGGGAAGTTTACTTCGGAGAGGTGAAACTTGAGACAGGGTCTTGATATATAAATCCTAGAGGTGGAGTTTGGAAGTTGTTGTTGAGGAGGATTTGGTGGAGCTGGGGGCAGGGTGACGTGAGCCAAGGCACCAAGACCTTAGTGTGCTTGGCAGGTGAGGGGCATAGGGGCAGCTAGGATGGATGGCTAGTGTGGGGACAGACAGCAGGGGATGGCTGCCATTGCAGTGGGAAGAGTATGGCACGTGGGAAGCCCTACCCATGCCAGGTGGTGTCTGAGCCTCGGTTTCTTCATCTCTGAGACGCAGATACCTACCTCCCAATTGCTGAGACATAGCTGAATAATAGTGTATGTTAAGGACTTTGTAATTATAGAGTGCTGTACAAATGTGAGTAGTTAGCACACCTGAGTAGGGAGCAATCTCCTTTGCTAAGGTAGAGCTTGGGATGCATGAGCAGTATCTACCTGCCAGGTACTGCTCTAGGTGTGTGTTCAGGGCGCAAAAGAAGAGCCCCCGCACCCTTGGAGCCAGTGGCATTCTAGTGCAGGGAAGATGGGCAGTTGACACAAAGTGCCAAACATCATCATTTCAGGTACTGATGAGGGCTGTGAAGATCATTACATAGGGAGAATCTGTAGACAGTGACTTAGGGAGAGCTCTAGGTAGGGTGAGTAAGGAGGGCCTCTCTGAGGAGGTGACTTTTGAGTTGAGCCCTGAGGGATGTGAAGGGTGCATCCCACAAAGATCTGAGGCAGGAATGGTCTCAGCCAAAGGAAGTGACTGCAGAGACCCTGAAATGGAAACCAGGTTGGTGTGTTCAAATGCCAGAAGCCAGGCCAGTGTGGCAGAAGTGCACACCTGAGGTGAGTGAGGCTAGAGTGGCAGGTAAAGGGCAGTTCACGTAGGGCCTTGTGCAGCATGGCGGGAGGTTGCATTTCATGCCAGTGGCCATGGGAACCCAGTGAGGGCTGTAAGCAGAGGGGGGTGATGTGATGTGACTTAAGACGTAGAAAGAGCAGTGGTTGCTCTGCGGAGATGGGCTGGGGCGTGACGAGAGTGGAAGCAGGTGGACCGGTCAGAAGGATATTACAGTTGTCCAGGTGTGACCAGATGGAGGCTTGGACCATCCTTACAGCAAAGGAGCCACCGAGAAGTGGGTCAGAGTGAAATGTGGAGGCAGAGCCAAGAGAATGTACTGATGCCTCGGATGTGGAAGGTGAGGGAAAGCGAGGAATCAAGGATGACTCCTAGGTCTCTAGCCTGAACAGACACGTGGGTGGATAGTGTACATTTACCGAGAGAGGGAAGGCTTGTGGGAAGCGTGGCTGGGGGAAAGCTGAGTTCTGTGTTGAACACATTAAATGTGAGATGCTAAGTGCTGACGTCTAGTAGACAGCTGGGTGTCGGAGTGTGGAGCTTAGCGGAGAGGTCTGGGCTGAAAAGATGTTCTGAGAGTCACCTGTTAAATGAAGGTGTTTCCAGCCCCAGGACAAGAGTATAGCCAGAGACAAGGAGAGCCTCCAAGAAGGGGAACCGCCAGCGAGGGGGAGGATAAATCCGGCAAGTATTGATGGGCTCGTATCATAGGCCTTGCTGCCTTTTCCTCCAGCTGCCCAGTCTAGTTCCTAATTGGACGGGACTAGAAGATCAACATGAAACTAGACTTGGGAAGTCACAGAGACTCTTGGGTCCCTCTCCTCTTAAATAAGGGACGTGAGCGCACAGTTCAAAGCGCTCTGCATGGTGCCCTCCTAGAATTATCATGGCAAGTTCTAACAGTGAAGAGGAGCCCCTGGTGCTTAATCTTACTGCTGAGATTGTGGAGGAATTTGATATTCTGGGGATTCCTCTCAAACAGTGAATGAAATATGGTTTTAGAATTTGATTCAGAAAGAGGTGGAATGTAGTCAGTTTCCTTGTCCAGTTTCCCTCGATCTTCTAGCTCTTCTTTCCAGGTGGTTAACTGTTTTGACTATTAAGGTCTTAAATGCAGGCTGCGTAATTGACCACAGGACCTGGGCAGGTCCTCTTTGAACCTTTATTCTTGTCTCCCTAAAATCAGGAGCTCAGATGAGATCAAGCTGGGCTCCATGAGCTCCTCCAGGAAACCAGGGCCTGGTGGGGGTCAGTGGGCATTGGGTCTGCCCACAGGGATACCAGGGCTCAGCTACGGTCCACATGGCAACCAACACCTGAGGAGGCAGAGAGGGCTGGGCTTCACTGGTGGAGGTGATGCTGGAGTTGAGTGGAGGTCTAGGGAAGAGTTGAGGATGCGGCAGACATTCTGCGGGGAGTGGACAGCATCTGCGCAGTGTGGAAGCATGAACGAAGAGCCTGGTGGAAAGGATGAATTCAGATGGTCGGTCGGTTGGAGTCTCGGTGGGGCGGGGAGGGGAAGTGATGGTGGTAACAAGGTAGCAGTGTCATAGGACCAGAGCCACATGGTGACCCCACATACAGGAACAGGGCAGTTCTCCTGTATTTTCTCATCTGTAAGTAGCCCTGTGGAGAATCCAAGTGGGTTGAGTAAAGACATTCAAAAGCATTAGGGTTTATGGGTTCTGCATGCTTAAAACCAGAAACAAAGTTCAAGCTTCATTTGACAAGTTGATGTTTTAAAGCTTTCTCCCAAAACCCATCCTATGGGCTCATTTTGGTGTGTGTTGTTGCAGCTGGGTCATGGGTAAGAGCACTGATGTTAAAGCTACCTTTGAAACCTCCCAGCCCCTCCTGCGGTTCCCAGATGCAGTGTGGGCCGCGAAGGCAAACTGCTGTCTGTGTAAGGTGTTGCTAAGACCAGTTTCCTTTGTGTCTCTTGGGAAGGCATTAATTGGTAGGAATCCTGGAAATCGGAACCACTGACTGCTCCAACAGGTCCAGCTGAGGCAGGGAGGCAGCCCGGTCACAGCGTGGGCAGAGCACTTCCTGCAGCAGGAAGCTTGGGAGATATTTGCTGAAGGAATGAAGGAGTGAACAGGGGGATGATTGAAAGGTTGTGCTCTCAGACTGGCTGCCAGCATTTCACCATCATTTACTCAGATTTGTTGGCATAACTGTTCTGAAACAATGCTACATTATGTATTATAATCTAGCTTTTACATACAGTTTAAAAATCACCGTACAAAACAGAATACCGACATATTTTGAAGACCAACTGGAGCCCTCAAAGGAATGTCTGACTTGTTGGAAATAGGCCAAGGGATGGGGGGGCAGCAGGCAGTGCTGTCCCCCGTTTTCCTCTGTCTTTACAGGGCCACTTGTAGAAATAGTAGAAGGTTTCTCAGTTTAGTTTAAATCTGCTGTGTTGAAATCATTAAAAGTGAACTTCACCTTTTAGCTGTGTAAATTACTATGATGAATTTGGTTCATTAAAAATACCTGTTGAGTTCAGTGCTTGCCCTGAGCTGGACACTGGGGGACACAGCAGTGAACAGAACAGACATGGCCCTGCCCCCATGGAGCTGACCTTCTGCTGAGGGAGGTGGCCCGTACGCAGTTCCTCGCACATATCATGATTACTGACCTTGGTCGTGCTAGGAAGGGAAGGTAGATGAGGACTTATAAGAGGTGGGGCCCGGCCTAGCTTGGAAGGTACCCGAAGGGTTTTAAGCAGAGGCCTGAAGAGGGAGAGTAGGAGGATTCCGGGGGGAGAAAAGAACTTGTGCAGAGGTTCTGAGCGAGGAGAGAGCATGGTAGTCGGGGAGTTTCAAAGCAGCCCAGTCTAAAGCGTCGAAAGTGAGGGAGAAGGTCAACCCAGAATGTGCTCTTGACATATACTTAGCTTCGGCAAAAGTATTTTAGGTTATCATTCCAAATTCAAGTTCTTGGTGTCTGCGTACAATTCGATAAGAAAGAGACTGGTTAGATTTCCTGCTGTAATAGGCAGAATAATGCTTACAAAGAGTCTATGTCCTAACCCCCCAAACCTGTGAATGTATTAGGTTAAGCGGCAAAGGGGAATTAAAGTTGCAGATGGATTAAGGTTGCTCATCAGCTGACTTTAAGATTAGCGAGATTGTCCTGGATTATCCGGGTGGGCCCCGTGTGGTCACAGGGATCCTTATACGTGTGGAAGAGGGAGGCAAAAGAGAGATCTGAACATGCTTTGCTGCTGATGTTTCAGATGGAAGAAGGGGCTGCGCGTCAAGGAATGCAGGCAGCTTTAGAAGCTGGCAGGGGCAAGGAAGCACTCTCCTCTAACCTTCAGAAAGGAGCTGCTGACACCTTGGTTTTCTAGTCTAGTGAGACCCATTCTAGACTCCTGAACCACAGGAACTGTAAGATAAGAAATCTGTGTTTCAAGCCACTAAGTTGGTGGTAACTTGTTATAGCAGCCACAGAAAACTAACACACCTGCCCAACTCAAGGTCTCATTGCGTAGATGGCTGTTGCCACCAAGTCACTTGGTAGTAACGACCTCTGATACTTTCTTTGCTGTTCAGGGCAGTGGAGAATGGCTCTTACACATCCTACCTCGAGGTGGTTGGGCTGTGATCATTCTTCAGTGAGTACTTGGGCATCGCCATGTGCTGGCATCAGCTGCAGGAGCTTGGGATAGGTTCGTGGGTTAAAAACAGCAAGATGTGTGCCTTCGTGGAGCTACATTCTAGATGCCTCATAGCCCTGACCTATGCAGAGGGCCGGCGAGGGCAGCGAGTTCATGTCCAGACACTCAGCCAGGCACCCGGGCACTGCTACGTGGTTGTGAATAGCAGTGACTTTCCCTGAAAAAGACAAGTCTGTTTCCTATCTTGACTACTTATAGGAAAACTAGAGTTTTATCCAACATATCTATACTTAGTTTTTGGGTTGTTTGGAAATGATTCTTCAGGACTAACAGCACACATTAAATACAATAATATTTGTTAATGCACAGCTCACTGCTGCTGGATATCATTTTTTTTTTAATAAATTTGTTTTATTTATTTTTTGGCTGCATTGGGTCTTCGTTGCTGCGCACAGGCTTTCTCTAGTTGCAGCGAGCGGGGGCTACTCTTCGTTGCGGTGCGCAGGCTTCTCATTGCGGTGGCTTCTTTTGTTGCAGAGCACGGGCTCTAGGCGCGCGGGTTTCAGTAGTTGTGGCTTACGGGCTCTAGAGCGCAGGCTCAATAGTTGTGGCGCACGGGCTTAGTTGCTCCGTGGCATGTGGGATCTTCCCGGACCAGGGCTCAAACCCGTGTCCCCTGCACTGGCAGGTGGATTCTTAACCACTGGGCCACCAGGGAAGCCCCTGGATATCAGTTCTTGAGTGCAGAGTTCCCTCGTATATTTTTAGATCTTCAAATAACCAGTCATCAAAATAAGAATAGTCTTTTTCAGTTTTATAACTTTAATAATGTATGTACTTTGTTTGGAAAGTCTAACGTGGGAGTTAGTCTGATGATTGACCGATTTTCTGGTTCCAAAGGAGAGAGAAGCAGGCTCTTCCTATGAAGCCGTTTGACTCAGAGGCAGAGATGCGGGGTTTAGGTTAAAGCACAAGCAAGCTGTAATGCCTGTTCTTCTCTTCAGCAGGTAAAGAAGGAAGGGGAGGAAAGGACAAAACTCCTTAGCAATCTGGCAGGTTACCAGGTTTGCTGATGGTGGCTGGGGGTGGTAGGCGGGGTGTGGACATTCCCTGTTGACCGCTGGTCCTTGGAAAGCAGGCACCTCTCCCTCCAGCCAGAGGAGGGACAGTGCTTCTGCCGGTGGACACCTGGAGAATCAACCTGGCTGCGGTGGAGAGGGGCTCTCAGACGGCCAGTGGAGCTTCGACGACCAGACGAGCTGCCCTCGGCGAGCCTGGTCATGTGGAGATTGACTGCAGGGCCTCCCGGGCCCGAATAACTCCCCGGTACCTGGGAAACAGTGCCATATCCAAGCACACAGTTGGACTGTCAAGGGTAGCGTTATTAAATTCAAGTTGTTGCCTCAGTCAGGTTACATTGCTAGCTTTATACCTGAGGCTGGGATGACTGTATAGTTTATCTACCGAACTGGGACATTTTTGAGAATGAAAGGGGGCCGGGGACAATAGGTGTGAATCAGGAGTGTCCTGGGGAAACCTGGACCTATGGTCAGCCCAGCGAAGTGTTGGAAGCTTTAACCACTTTGTGGACAGTCTGACCAAAAATGACTCAGTACAACGTGGCCTTTGTGTGGAAGGGCCTAGACCTTCCAGAGGAGGAGAAGGCGTGACCCAGGGGCCTTTCTTAAGATTCCTGTTCACAGCACAGAGAGCTTTCCAACTTGGAGGCTTTAGAGCTGTTTTCCACACACCTTTAAATATAAGGCAAGATCTATTTTTTATCCCCAAATTATCCCACCTTATATTTGAGCCCTTATAAAGTCATTCTCCTCGGAGAGCTGCACTCGTGATTACTTTACTTGAGCAACAAAGTTTTGTTCGCTATAAACACATTAGCCTAAAGGGACTTCAATCAGTTATAACTGTGGGTGCTGACAGAGGTTAAATTTGTTTTAAAATATTTTAAAATGATTTCAAAAAGGAAGCAAAGAAATTTAGCTCACATTTAGTAATAATTCCTCAGGATTTGACACGATAATTGCAAGTCTTAGGTGTGGTTATAAACTTTAAAATGTCCTAGAAATGCCCTGGAAAACGGGGTTAGACATTGCTTTTCAGAAAGTAATGTCAAAGCAGCATATGGAGTTTGAATACAATTGCTTTGTGAAATAAGCATAAAACTATTAGATAAATTTTTAATAAGATGTTATTCAAAATGTTTGCATAAATAATCAAATGTCAGTGGACTCTTTCATCTACATTCATAAAAGCTTACATATACAAATTGGCCAAAAAACCCTTTTTTGGATTTTTTTTTCCCCATGCACAGAGTCTTATGAGGAATCCCTGGTATATGAGGGGTGATTGTAATGATAGAGATGTTGTAACAGCTGGGAAAAGGACGTTCACCTTCAAACTGCAAGGAATCCAGGCTGGGGTGAAAATCTGATTCCTTCAAGAAATGATTGGATTTTGACTTATGGTTCCAGATGGCTGACTAGATATACAGGTTTCCCTGCAGGCTCCTCAGGGCTCTGTGATGGCTGAGAGATTATTACTAAAAGGCAGAAAGCAGATGGGATCTGGCTTATGGCCTTAACAAGGGAGGGAGCCACACTCAGGAGTATATCATGCAGGGACTGGGAAAAAGGGGGCAGGTGGTCTGCCTTGTGCCCACCCTGAGAATCGTCAGGTGAGGCAGGCGCTAGGAATCAGGCGTGGTTCTGGAAGTAAAGGCCTATATGCTGGACCACAGATGCCAGATGACACCGTCATTCCCCATCTCTCTGTACAGAGTATAGGACGCTGGAATTTAACACTCTGGCAAAAACAAAAAAAACGTAGTACTTTCTTTTTGGGGGGAAAGGGGTGGGGATGTTGACAGGTGCATGTTTTACAAAGCTTAAATGATTACAACTCAAGAATGGATTCTTGTAGAGGTAAGCAAGGCAGTTATAGTATTTAAAAAACAGCTAGGGAAAGCTGGGGCTTCTAGTGTGAACGCTGGCAGCCCAAGAATTAAGCCTTCCACCTCTAGCATTTGAAGACTGGTTTTCAGTCTTGACAGCAGCTCCCTATTCACTCAGCCTAAACTGACTCCTCTGTCAGCAGGCCCCACCCAGGACTCCCTTTCAGAATTCCTGATCGGGGTGAGACTGAGCCAAAAATGGACCTTTTTAGGCAACAGCGAAACAGGAGAACCAAGGATTATCAGGCATATGATGAGAGCTAGCAGCATGAAAGGGAATGGCTGAAGTAAACTAGAAGAAAAATTGGAAGAAACAGAAAATCCAGGAACAGAAGGAGAACAAAGGAAAAACAAAACCAAAAAAACTTCTAGGTAAAATGCTTAGAATATGAGCATTTGAGAATATGTTAATCCACAAAATAAGAATAGGGTGCATTGTTATGTGAAAGGCACAATCCAAACAAAGAGCTTTTGGAGATTACAAATATAATTGCTGAAACTTAAATTTCATTAGAAATACTAGAAAATTAAGTCAAATCTCAGAACCATAGAGAGGGAAGGAAAAAAGTGAGAAGATTAATCCAGGAGGGTCCCACACTTGACTAGCTAACAGAGATTCCAGAAAGAACAGAAAATGGAATGAGTAAAATGACCGATGCACCATAAGAGTTTCCTGGAAGTTGATGTCCTAAGTCTCTAGATTGAAAGAGGCCACGCAGTGCACAGTGAGAAAAGGCTCACGCACAGGTACTGTCGTGCTGTTCAGAACGCCTGGGTTAACGTGCAGAGCCTAAAAGTCGCCTTTAAAGAAATGAAAATAGGACTTAACGTCAGAAGTTTCATTGGCAGCACTGGATACTAGAATAAATTAGAGCAGTTCTGAAGAAAGTGTTTTCCAACCTAGATCCTACACCCAAACTATCAGTCAAGAGTGAGAACAGAATGCCATTTTTGTATCTGCAGGGACTCAGTTTATCTATCATGTACTGTTCTTTAGGATGACGTTTAAGAAAACCAAATAAGAGGAAAACGTGAGATCCTAGGTCAAAGGAGACCAATCCAGGAGGCGGCAGTAAAGGGAAGTGCTAGGAGGACCACGTACAGCGGACCCTGACTCTGTACAGCAGACCTAGAAGAACAGTCAGTCTGTGTGGTACCAGGAGGTCCAAGGGCTCTGAGGAGGACATCCGAGCAAAGAAGAGATCCTGATTTCATACTAGGTACAATTGGGAGCTTAGAAACAATTGAGGCTGGAATAAAAGCAAACAACGTAAGGGAGAAAAAATGGTAATGAGAAACGCCAAGAAAAGCAAAAGTCATGGTCCAAATGTGAAGTACACCAAACAATTGATAGAATGGAAGGAAAGCAAGTCTGTTTGACCTTGATGCTAGGAACAGTATCCTTGGAGGGCATGAGCTTCTGATACTGGTCCCAGATAGAGGATAATTTCAATGCTGTTTGGTTCAGCACTGAATAATGTTTACCTGGTTGTATAAAAGAACAGGTGACCAAAATGTGGTTACAAGATGAATTGTAAATGGTAATAGCTCTGGTAATAGTGTAAAAGTATAGCCAATGGATGGTAGGACTTGGAGGCACCAAGAGGAAAGTTGGGGAGACAGACTGCTGATAGCATCATCTCCCCAGCTGGGGAATGGAGAGATTTTGTCAGAAATTGATGAAGAGAAAATAGAAATTAAAATATATTACTTAAAACTTAAAGCGTAGCAAATAGCAGAACTAAAGTAATATAGTTACTAAACATAGGAGGGAAAGTAGCAAGTAGTTTAAGCTCTCCCCTTTTCATATTGTGGTGTCAACAGTTAATTGCCTAAAGCTGGTAAGTCAAGAAATAAATGTATTAGCATAATATCAATATCTAGCATTCTAGAGAAGTAAATCCAGAATTTAAAAGTTCTGCCCAGAGCGTGGGACTTGGGATGAGTGTAGAATCTGTGGATTTCCACTGTAAGTTGTTTTTGATTTCTTGCCATCCGTATTTATTACTGTTAAAGACTGAGCTCAAAGATGGGTTAAATGTAGGGGTGACACAGTTGAATTATTAATGCCATCTTCTAATGAAGGTTTAATTTGGACAAACTAAGAAGGCTGTGTTTTAAATTAAGCAATAATAGTGTCCTTGTTCTAATGAAGCAATATTTCACATTTCCTGGGACAAAGTTGCATAGCTAGAGGCAGAATCTTTAATCCTCGAGGAAATGAATTATTGCCAAAAACAATGAAGCAAAGCTGCTATTGTCTGTGGAGTTTTAAAAGTACCCCAGTGTTTAGAACTTTTGGTTGATGTAGTTATGCAAAAGTATACTGGCTCTGCTTGGGGGAGAACTTGACTATAGGAAATAGGAGTGTGGCTTGCTTGAAGTGTGAAATAACCTTGTGGTTAATAGCATGATAAGGGTCCTGCATCTTCGTGCCAAGAATTTTGATCTAGACTTCAAAGACCTGAATTTATATCATGTCCTCAGTCACTGCCACACTTGTGCAATTTGCCTTTTACACTGTATTTTACTATTTCAAGTTTCATTTCTCATCTTTAAAGATGATGTGGTTTTACACATTTTGAGTTTTGTATTTTAAAGGTAAGTTTCCAATATGTTGGAATCCCAGGGCAGTTTTTATGTCAGTACAGCTTGAAACAGTGGAGGTGATTGTCCAATGGCCCTGTGGAAAGCAATTTGGGAAGTAATTTTTCCTGTTCCTTTTGGTGTCTAAAACAATCTTAGTTCAAATCCAGATGCTTGCCCTTCCTTGATTACAGTTTTTCTTTTGACCTGATATGGGAATAGGTTTCTAAGACCCTGTTCTGTTCATTTCCACCACTTCCCTTCAAGAGACATAACTTCATGTTCCTTGGTCCCTGTCACTCTGAACGTGAGTTGTTACTGTGGTTCTGAACTCCTCCAGTGGTACTGGGTGGGTCAGGAAAAAGCAGCTGCTGCTGCTGCTTCTTAAACAAAAATGAACAGCCTGGCAGCTGCTGCCCGGGCCCTAGGAGCTGCTGTGGGCATCCACCCCTGCAGTGCCCAGAGTGCCTGGTGCTCACACTAAACCCAGCCTCAAAGGGAAAAAAGTGCGATTTGAGCAGAAACTGGATTTTGGTGTGGCCTGAGTCTTCCCCCCAGATGCAGACTGTCCCTTCTAGAGCTGCACTCGCTGTGCTATCCCAGGAGCTGGCTGGGTTCCGAATGGCTTAGGCCAGTGCCCAGGTCCTAAAGGACTTAATGAGGAAGGAGATGGGTTGCACCGGGGATGGTGTCATTGACTGGATACAGCTCTATTTTCAATTCTTTGTCCTTGCCAGACATAGCCTCAGCTAATGGGCTGTGACCTCCTGTGATTAAGGCTGGTTCTAAGCAGAAATCAGTTTGCTTATTTCCTGAACAAGAGACGGTGACTTTACCTTGAGGATTAAGACACCTGCCAGTTGTTGACTTTGGTTGGGGGTACCGTGTTCTTGCATCAAGGTGCTTCCTTACCTTTTCTCTGACTGATTTTATCTGACTTAGCTCTACCTGCCCTCCCCATCATTGTCTTCCTGTAAGTGTGGTCCCAGGGAACGGGGTGTGGCTAGAGCAGGGGCACCCCCCCACTGATGGGTGTCTGCTCTTCCCCCTCTGGCTGCGTGTGGCCTGAGGCCCCAGAGCACCCCGCCCCCTTCCGTCTGAGCTGGGACAGATTCTAAAGCGGGGCTCACTGTGCCAACTGCCCAGGGACCTGGGAGGAAGGATAGTGCTGGGAACACAAGGCAGTGTGACAGCTAACATTATTCTCCAGAGGTACATTTCTCTTATTTTGTCAAGTTCCCTTTTCCTATGTGTTGTCCCCTCTCCCCCCCCCGCCCCTCCCACGCCCACATCTTCCAGCTGCTTCCATCCTTCTCTGTGGTCAGCTTTCAGATGCAGTAGCCACCACAAGGAATGCGGGGGAACTTCTGCAAGAGCTTGGCATTCGTAGCATCCGGGAAGTTTTGTCGCTACAGCCCTATAACTAGTCAGCCAACTGGAGTGAAAGGGCTCCTGCGTGGTAGAGGCCCGCCCTTTGAGGGCCTGGGAAGCAGTGGAATCTGCAGGTACCGAAGAGGGAGAAACCCTCCCACGCAGCCAGGGGAAAAGGGGCTGGAGGGAGCGGCTTGCTCTGAAGGACTGTCCATGTAAATGGAACAATCTCCGCAGCTTTTTCAACAACAGGAAACCCGGAAGCACCTGTCCCCTGCTGGGGACAAACGGTCGGCGGAAGCCAGGGGCTCTGAGGCGCTGCGCAGGTGCGCATCTGTGGCCTTTTGCACCGGAACGCGGAGCTCCGCGGACCACGCTGCCCATCCCCAATCCCGTCTTGTTGCATCGCCGACTCCTACTCCTCCATTTCCTCCGGCTCCTTCCCTCTCAGCCTTTGCACATGCTGTGCCCCTCACTAGGCCACCTCCAGCTCCTGTCATCTCTACGTGACACTCGCTCCAGGGCAGGTTTAGCGCCCTCTGGACCGGGCGCAGCACTCTGCCCCGCCCTCCCATTGCTTCTATCTCCCTGTGGTTTAAAGACCCAGGGATTGGCAGGGAGGGGGGCAATTCTTACTCATCCTAGGAGGCTCTTGAATGTTTGTGGAATGAATAAGTGGTCAAACGAGCGAGGACGGTCAACGGGAAATAACAAGCCCAGTACCTGCCTATGGTAGCTTGCCAGGCTCCTTGGGCGGGTATGAGGAGAGGAAGCGGTCAGAGAAGATACACTGTAACAACCTTGGAACTCCTGGCCTGCTCTGCTCTTTATAGCCTTCCCTGTTGGAGTCGTTACCTTTACAGGAAATCTCCTCGTGACCTTCACCCCACCCAGCTGCAGTAATGCTTTGCCTCCGCCTTCCCTTACCCTTTCTGAATGAGTCTTAGTCAGTAAATGGAACAGTTCTTGTTTCAATGTTTCATTTGTGTAGGTTTTGCCCTTTCATTTAAATTATAAACACCTTAAAATCCTGGGTTTTGTTTTCCTAGGAGCAATTTAGAGGAATGGAGAAAACATTGCTCCAAAGTAGTTTTTTTTCCTGGCTCCCAACTAGCTGTGAGGTCTTAGGGACAGGGTACTTACCTCCTCCCTAAAGCCTCTGTTTTCCTCATCTGTGAAGTTAGAGGGTTGGATGCATTTTCCGGTGCTTCCAATGCCCACATCCTGTGATTTTGTGCTTCTGACCCCAGCACTTTGCTTATCCCTCGAAGTACCTAGACAGGGTTCCATCTCCACACCTGCTGGATAATTGAGCTTGTTCACTCACAGCGTAGGCTAGTTCACCTCTCAGCTCTTTGTCAGAGCTCCTGGGATCAAGAATGACATTAGCGGAACGGGTGTGGGACAGCCCTTGGCCTTGCCTCTGCCCAGAAGTTCCAGGCACCGAGGACCCCACCTTGGTCCTGACGAGTCTCTGTTGCAGTTCCGTACCTTGGTGTGTGCTATTTCATCCCTTAAATGTTGGACGGATTGGAGGTGGAGGCTGACGGTGCTGCCACCCAAGGGTCTGGGAGGAAGGATGGTGCTAGGTATATGCATGTTCCCACATGAGCCAGCCATTGTTCTGTGGGACCCGCCTCACTGGCTCTCCCTGGGCAGAGTCTGGCTCCCGTCTCTGTTTTCTGAGTGCATTTCCCTTCCATTGTACCCACTGCGTTGCGTTGGTTTAAAAAAAAAAAAAAAAAGTTAAATCCTTTATTGGGATCACAGCAAAGACAAAAGTGGTAAGGACTGTTGTGTGGGGGTGGGTTGTTTGTTTGTTTGTTTGTTCTTTTGTTTTTTGTTTTTGGCATCTGAGATTTGTGAGTTTCTTGAAGGCCAGGAGTGGCTTTTCTGTTTTGGAAGTTGGTTCACATTTGTGTTCCCAGCCGTTTTCCGCAACTCCAGCCTGGTTTCTCTTTCAGCTCTGTTTCTCTGTCCAGTCAGGTGTATGTTCTTTCTCTTTGTTTCTTCTCCTCATTGTCAGTCAGCCAGACCCCAAAGATTGTAAAACTGATGGTGAGTAAAGGGCATTAAGTGAAAGGAACACAGCAGAAAGGTAGTGGGTCTCTAAAGATCCCTCTGGCTGGGAAACAGATTTTAAGGATTGTGGGTTTGGCTTAGGAGTCCCTCTTACTGGAGGTGGCAAGAACCCTGAGGTGGGAGGGGAGAGGGAATATTATGATGCCTAGTACATAAGTGGTATCCCTGACTCCTTGGTGGGGATTAATTGGATGATAAAGGAGGAGCTTGTTGAGATGACCAAATACCGGGAATTAAGAATTCATGCAGAAAGAGGCTGCAAAAGAGTAATTCAGTCGAGTTGTATCTTGGGCAAAGGTTTGGTTCCAAATCTGTGTCGTTAAAAGGTAAACTGAGACATATTAAAAACTTGACGAGTTTGAGCAGAAATCAATGCGAACCTGGCAGCGTCAAGCCTTAAGTGGTTAGCGGTGCTCCACCAGCAGGAGCAGGGAAAGACGCAGAGAAAGGAAGGAAGCAAAGCAAGGAAATGATTTGATGGGCTATAGCTTACAGCCCAGGTGGCTGTTTGTGATGGGTTGCCCTTAGGGTTTGGTTTTGTAACCTTGAGGTGTTTACAGGCCGAGATTTTGGTTTGCTTCCGTAGGCTGCCACAGCGTTAGAGCCACCTCGGTCTAATGGCCTCCCGGTTTAATTAATAACAGTATAAAAACTGAAAATCTGGGGGACATTCAAAATTACCTTTGAAAACCACCCCCAGGAAGGCACAATGTTGGAAATGGACGAATCATCACTTGTTAAGTTTACTGTGACCATTTTTGTTCTCCAGTGTGGGAGTGTTTGTTGTGTCTGGGTTCCTTATAATGTCCTTGGCTTAGGTGTAGGGGGCAAGCTCTGTGCAAAGCGTGGCTTCTAAAACACCAGAATCGTGCTCTGCAGAGAGCTGCTGATACTATGAGAGATGCGCGTATGTATCCTTCACCTTGTTTCAACAACCCTTCTTGCGCTTGACTTGCATCGTTTTGTGTGTGTGTGTGTGTCACAGGGCTCTGCTTTTGTTCTCCCTCACCACCTAAACTGGCAGAGAATTAGGGGACTCCTTGATAAAGAATAACCCCGATATCTCCTGGTTCTGACTGAAACGTTAAATGCGTATTCACCTCAAATCTGCATATTCTCTGTTTTGTCAACAGGTTGCTCGTGGGGGCCCCACGGGCAGTGGCCCTTCCGCTGCAGAAGGCCAACAGAACAGGAGGCTTGTACAGCTGCGACATCACCTCCCGGGGGCCGTGCCCACGGATTGAATTTGATAACGACGGTGAGTTCTTCTGCACTCGCTCAGGGCTCCCTTGACCAACTTGCCTTGTATCCCACTTGCCCTTTCCAGGCGGAAGGAAAGGGGGGGACAAGCATTTTATTCTTGGAGAGAGGGCCTCTCTTAATTGCATCAGCCTCGTCTGTTTCTTGCTTGCCCTGAGAACATGTACGTTTTAAGTCACTGGGCTGCAGCGAAGTTGCTCCCCACCCCCCCACCAACTCTGCTTTCTAAACTGATATGGTGTATCGATGTCGCCACCTAGTGATGTGTTGAGGTTCTACGGGAGAAAAACTGTATTCACAGCCGCGAAGAAAATTGAATGTGTATTTTGTACTCAGCAGCCAAAAGTTCTCATTTGCTGCTAAAATATTTGGGAGAAAGACTGTTTAAACATCAGATCTCTCTAAAATGAAAGCTGGGCAACATGGATAAATTTTGCCGTACTATCTCAGTTAGAGGCTTGTTTTGCACAGACTCTGTGTGGTAGGCAGAGCAATTAGTGTCCTAAGAAGCTGCAACCAAACCTAGTTTGACATTCTTGGTCTAAGCATATTTGCAGATTCATGTTTATGTTCTTCTCTTGCTTTTTCATCTTTTTAGCAACAGTATTTGTTTTTTGGGTTTTTTTTTTTACTGATTAGAAAATAATACATGTTAATTGTGGAAAACTTGTAAATGACTTTGAAATGTAAGGAAAAAACCCAGACCCACTGATAATGTAGGCATAATTGCTCTTTACTTAACATTTTGGCATTTTTTCCTTCTGTCTACCTAAAGTTGGTAGGTTTCATAGTTTTGTAATGATTCAGGATTGGAAATCATGCCTGCCTTCTCATTGAGGAAGGCAAAAATTTGGATGTAGGGTCAAACAGTAGGCTCAGATTGATACTGAAATGAGCACATGGTGAGATTTGTGGTTTCCCTCTCTCCTTTTTGGAGGAAGGAGGTAAAAATAAATATATCACTTTCCTTTTCTGCATTGATAGGAAGATATAAAGTGAGTCTGAGACCTTGTCTTCCCATCTGCAGTAAAGAAGAGTTCATGCTATTATGTAACAAATTTGGGAGTATGTGGAGAAGTAGCCACTTTTTGTTAGTTTGGATGGTAGTTTCTGTACTCGGGACCCTGGTTGTCAGAGAAAGTGAAGGGCTACCAGGTAGAGGTATGTCTTTTATGTAAAGAATTTTATGAAACATTCATACCAATAATCATTCACCCGTTTTCTTACGATGAGAAGTAATTTTTCTGGATTGAGTAACTAAATTTACTAAGTGGTTAGACTTGGAGTCAAGGCAATTTAGAAGTTGTTTCTTATATTTTTGTTCATTTATTGGTTCATTTCCTGTTGCAATGGCTTTGAAGTCCTAACTGTGTGTGTGTAACCTGTGCTGCTTTCTCCACAGCTGACCCTTCATCGGAAAGCAAGGAAGATCAGTGGATGGGGGTCACCGTCCAGAGCCAAGGTCCAGGGGGCAAAGTTGTGGTAAGCGTAGAGAAGTGTGTCCATTCCACAATGTCTGAGTGCCTGTTGTGTGCCACTGCTGGGCTTACAGTATTGAACAAAACAGGCAGAGCTTCTGCCTGCATAGAGTGTACATTCTAGAAAACTGACTGCTTGAAAGCAGGAATTGATGTCAAGAAGAAACGAAAGCATTATTTTTCCTGTGATTCCTGATCTACTTTGAAACAGCTCTACAATCTGCTTTTCTTTAGAACTTTCAGATTCAAAGAACTTATTTAAAAACCTTTACCAATGTCCCTAAAACTCTAGGTGGTCTTAAAACAAGAAGCAAAGCAAAACTAGACATGCTTCACTTTGTTATACAGCAGAAACTAACACAACATTGCAAAGCAATTATACTCCAATAAAGATGTTAAAAACAAACAAACAAACAAAACTAGGCATGCTTTTTGTCTCAGGAACTATGTAGCTATTAGAGATTAGTTATAAAAAAACTATGGGAATGGTCATGGACAGTAAGGATCAGATAATTTTAAACTCTTTTATTATATATTCTGAGCTTCTTCAAATAGAAGTGGTAGCGAAGAAAAAAGAGTTTGTTAGATGGATTGTGCAAGGTGGCCTTGGAGGTGCCAGGCTGGATTATGATGATCTTTCTGTCTCTTTCAAAATCTGGTTCCTGTAACAAATTTATGTAGAATTTTGAGAAAAGTGAGAATTTTACCAAACACCGAATTTTTATATCTAAGGGGATGTATTATGGGAAATTGACTTGGACATTGTAAAGTGTTTTCAGCCTGTTATATGGAGGGTGGCCATGAATACCCTGTAAAATTAGAGATTATTTCATCTCTCCCAGCAGTGTAATTGTCTCTGCCTTTTAAAATAAACTTAATCTCAGAGTTTAGAGGATAAGTTAGTTAGGATTGATTATAAGGAAATAGTATAGGTAAAAGGAAAATGTCTTTGTTTTAGCAGTTTTAGCCCGATCCCTGTGAAAATATGTCCATGATTTCTCTCCTCCGGAATATGAGTACTTATTTTCACAAACATACTGATGTGAAGGTTTATATAGCCACTAAAAACCAATTAAACTGAGAAGATGAAATAGGTGTTTCCCACTGTTTATGTGACAGGTAAATTTATAAATAAATTTGCCTGTGGATTACAGATTGGCATTCAGTATTTGGATTGGAGCATTATTCTCAGGCTGAGGGCAAGACAGAAGTCCTGTGCTATATAATGGTCTCCTTCTTGCAACTTTGGGGAGGAAGATTTGCTGGTTTTCAGATCCAATCTCAGGAGGAGGCCACATTTAACATCCCACTTAGAATTAGCCTCTTGATTATTGACAATTTCATCAATTTGTAATGAAAAACGTAAGGTTTGCCGACCTGTATGGGCTACTTTATTCCATCTGTTTGCAGACATGTGCTCATCGATACGAAAAAAGGCAGCATGTTAATACAAAACAGGAATCCCGAGACATTTTTGGAAGGTGTTACGTCCTAAGTCAGAATCTCAGGATTGAAGATGATATGGATGGAGGAGACTGGAGTTTTTGTGATGGCCGATTAAGAGGTCATGAAAAATTTGGTTCTTGCCAGCAAGGTGTAGCAGCTACTTTTACTAAAGACTTTCATTACATTGCGTTTGGAGCCCCAGGCACTTACAACTGGAAAGGTATGACGTGTGTATTTATAGAAATAGAGATTAGAATTATTACATAATTGCTATTATATGCACCATGATTTAGTACATTTTAAATGAAAACAAAGTGTGTTATAAGACACTTTTATGTTGTAGAAGTAGGGTAGGATAGCAAAATATCTAAATTCTGATTTTTAAAAACAAATAATGTTCAAGATATATGTTTTAAGAGATTTTTTTCCCTCTGCCAGCAGTTTACATTAATATAAGTAATTAATGTTCTTCTGTAAGAATATAATTAACATTAGTTTTTGCTGTTTTGTATTTGCTTGTTTCATGAAGCTGAAAGTTTTAATTTTAAGGTAGGAATCTGAAAACTGAAAATAATTGAGTGGTGTCATGTACAAATAACATTGTATTAATACAGACATTTTTTCATTATGTATTATCTTAAAGGGCCGTGTTTTGCTAATAAAGCAGTATAGTTAGAAGCGTAGATGTCAAATTAGGGAATTTTGAGATGATTTTGGATAACTTCTGGAAAGATTGTTTAATGGTATTGTTTAAATAATTTCGTGATATAGGTAAAAGGAGACACCGGGAGGGAGGGAGGGAGGGAGAAGAATGGCTTGTATTTTTTGCCTAGATGAACATGGTCAGTGCTCCTGTAGTAAAAATTCAACTTCTCTGAAGAAATTAAGCAGGTGTAGAAAAACCACTGTGTTATAAAGGACAATTAACCTGACTGTAATCCATAGTGAAGAGAAATGCATCTGATTTGGAAATAAGACTTTTTTTTGAGAAATTATTAAAATAAATCCTGTACTATAACATTTTCACTAGTCAGGAAAAACTTAGGAAAATTTCCCTTATTCCATTCAGAAATTTCCTAGTTTTCATTCCTGTTAGAAATGATCCTTGAGAACACCTTGCTCGATAGCAACCTTTGGGAGTAATTTCCTTTGGCCTCCTCGGCCCCAACCAGATCTTCCATATAACAGCATTTGTCAGGTTATCTTGACCTAATTGAAATAAAACATGAATTTAGAAATTGTTTTAGCAAGAAGAGAGGCCATACATAGTAAAACAAAACAATAAAAACACCCATCAATTATGTATGGTTTAATTTATGGGAAACATGTTTTGTCTGCTTTATAAATTCTGACTTAAAATGTTACTGTTTTTAAAAAAATCATACAGTGGGCTATGTGAGATCTTCTCTTTTCAATTATTAGCTGTGAAAATTTTTTAAAGCTTTTAAATCTTTGGTTAAAGTGATTGGAAGAAAAGATCAAAATACTAATCTTACTTTCACAGTATAGTAAAAAGATAAATTGATTTAGGATTATAGAAAATGTAAAATATATCAGGTTCATATAATTTAAAAGTTTTCTGTAGGTTTAGTTAACTAAGTAAACATTCCATTTTCCATCTAGTTTCATGGCATTATAAAGATAATTCATGAAAATGTATGGGCATTTTTTTTTTTATTACTAGAACAAATTTGTTTGATGTAAAAATCTACACGAACATGATTTTTTGACTTTAATAACCTCGAAAGTCATCTTTCTTCTCCTTTTCTTCCTCCAAACTTTTCTTTCTGTGCTTAATGATAACACGAGGAATGTTTATTAGGAACCATCTATTTTATTTTGTTTCATCTTCATTTTTTTTGACCATTTCATTCTTTTAGGGATTGTTCGCGTAGAGCAAAAGAATAACACTTTTTTTGACATGAACATCTTTGAAGATGGGCCTTATGAAGTTGGTGGAGAGACTGACCATGATGAAAGTCTAGTTCCTGTTCCTGCTAACAGTTATTTAGGTAGGAACGAGAGTAGACAGCATGCCTGCCTCTTCAGATGCCTCTGTGTGACACGGCTGTCACAGGACCCTGGACTGCTAGGCTGAGAAGAGGCCAGGTTGGAGCCAGGGGACGGTGGCTGCATTTACTGGAATTTAAGCCTTGGTGATCCCAAGGTAACCTGACTGACGCTTGGGATCCTTCCCGTCTGACTTTGAGCTTGCTCAAAGCGGGAGGAAACCTACTACTATCTCCTAAAATCTTCCGTCCTCCCGTGTGGAGGTCTGTCTCCTGAGCTAGTGGCGGCCTCTGTAACCTGAGGCAGGCTGTTCACGCATGCATGTTAGCAGGAGGCTGAGCTGCCTTCCCTCTCCCTTCAGTGCCTCCTTTTGGAGAGAGACTCTTTAAGAGCTGCATTTATGAAGTTACTCTTAAGTGGCAGGTCAAGACCTCCAGGTCCGTCCTCTGTGATTGCTGTTCTCCACGGGTTGGCCTTGCTCCTGGATTGGGGCCCTCTTGTCACAAAGCCCCTGGCGGGTGGCACGGGGGCTTTACAGCTGAGCCTAAGCAGGACTGCTAAGGCAGCTCTTGAGGACACCCGGATTGTGTCTAAGTGCCAATTCCTTAACTCCTAAGGCTTGTTTGCATTACTAATGGGTGTCCTAAATTATTCATGTGCATTATGGTAATTACACAAAGGCTTTTAAAAGCTTTAATTCTTGGTATGAGTTGACATAAAGAATAATTACTGTGCAATTCTTGGAAAAAATGTAAAAAATCTCCTAAACCTAAATAGTAACCTATTCTTTTTAAAAAATAGAGACGTACCCATATGCTAGAGATATTACTAGAACAATGGAAGGTTAAAAAAAGAGAAAAAGTAGGTGTAGGTCTAAAAATAATTCTAAACAAGGTATTAGTAAATGTATTCTTCAAAAATTGTTGTAATTATGTAGATATGTATGAACAATACTGTTAATTAAAAAAAACACTCTTCAGAAACTTCCCCACCCCCAGATTAAAAACTTGGTATGAGGGCTTCCCTGGTGGCGCAGTGGTTGAGAGTCTGCCTGCCGATGCAGGGACACGGGTTCGAGCCCTGGTCTGGGAGGATCCCACATGCCGCGGAGCAACTAGGCCCGTGAGCCACAACTACTGAGCCTGCGCGTCTGGAGCCTGTGCTCTGCAACAAGAGAGGCTGCGATAATGAGAGGCCCGCGCACCGCGATGAAGAGTGGCCCCCGCTTGCCACAACTAGAGAAAGCCCTCGCACAGAAACGAAGACCCAACACAGCCAAAAATAAATTAATTAATTAATTAAAAAAAAAAGAAAGTAGCTTCAAATTAGTAAATTTGGTACAAAATTAAAAAAAAAAACTTGGTATGAAGGCATAGAAGGGAGAAAAGTTATACTTATCACTTGTTAAGCACCTACCATGTGCTATAAATCACACACTATACTTACTACTTTATAGGTCTTATTTGATCTTCCCAACAATATAAAATAAGTATTATTGTCCCTCTGTTGCTGATGGGCAAAAAAAAACTTGTGCCTTAGGGACATTAATTTCCTAGTCCAAGGTCACACAATTAATAATCCCCTAGCCAAGGGAAGAAATTCTTATGAAAATGACTGGGGCAGGGTGGGAAGCAGCGGGGTGTGTGAATGTTGTTAGTGGCTTTGCAGGACAGGAAGGGAACACAAGGCCGAGTGGTTTGCAGCCTCAATTATTAAACAGGCTTTTTCAGGGTAAAATCCTTTCCAAGGTAAATATTATCAACAAACCAATATTTTATTTGAATAAATTTTAACAGACAACCTCTCTTCAAATGGGTTATTAGGAGTTTATGGTATTTCAATTTAATGGCTCTGGTCAAGAAACCAACGCTTTGGTCTGTAAGATAGATGCCCATGAATTTTATAAACTTAGTTTCTATTGGAACATTTGAAAATATTAAACATTTTTTATTGAACGCATTTGCCACTTTTGGAATGGATTTCCTCAAAATCGGTTGCCTGGGGGGAAAATGTGTCAAGTTTGTACTGTTACATTTTGGTTGTTCATGCTGTCTGTGCATCTGTCATTTCAAAAAAATCAGTAGGTTTTCGGAATAAAATGATCTGCATGAGGTTTGGAAGCTGGCAGAGAGGGTGGCTTGCCAGATGCAGTGGTGGCCTCATCATCCAGCGAGCACGGCAGTAGCTGGCGTGCCTCTTACCGAGCATAATTGCTTTTTCTTCAATCTCTTCCGTCCCATGCATGTGTACAGGCCTGCTGTTTTTGACCAGCGTTTCCTATACAGATCCCGATCAGTTTGTTTATAAAACACAGCCTCCCAGGGAGCGGCCCGACACATCCCCTGATGTGATGATGAATAGCTACCTAGGTTTGTGACCTCTGAGATGACAAATAAATTGTCTTGGTCATGGTCATTTAAGAATTTTTTTTTGATCCATACAGAGCATAAATCTTTTTATTTTCTATTTCATTTCAAGTGAAACACACATAAAAAGCATGCCGTGGTTGAGGCGCTGCAGACACATGGCTTTCCAGAGCTGGATTCAATTGTATCGCCCTCTTCTAAACTTGTAGCTCATCCTATTTTTTGACTCACTTCATAATTTGAGAACTGCAACAGTAGTGGTGAAGCTTTTTGTAAATAAAACCCAATAAAAAGGGTGAGCTTATAGTATTCTGCATCTGCCTCGCCTTTACATAGGAAGATTGGCTTAATTTGAATGATTTTGGTATGGGCGTTTGTGTTTGCTTGCCATTTAACCTCAATATTGGTAATCTGACATCCTACCTGATGCTTTATGGTGAGGTAGGTGTTCTACCATTTTTCTGCCCTCTGAACAAGTATGTAATTGATACAGATGACAGCTTGCTCACCTCTATTGTTTATACCAGGTTCTCAAACACTCTAGCTCATCAATCATGGTTTTGTTTGCATGTTTGTGTCTGAGAACTGAGTTGACCCCAAATAGTGAAACGCTGTCTGTGGTATATTAATGTTGTTAGCATTCTTATTCTTGCCTGACAACCAAGGAGATTGAATACAGAAGTTACTAACTACTACATTATAGCAAAACCCTATAACATGCACTCAATTACACTATGTCAGGTTGTATCTCAGTATATAGTATGTAACTTTCCCATGATAATTTAGTATCTAACTTGATCTCCTTTTACAGCAGTTTCAGTATTAAAATGGGGTTCGAACTGATTCTTAAGATGCATGAATGCTTCATGATTCAAGTTACACAGATGCCAAATAGCATAGGTGCTTTTCTTTAAAAGTCTTAATACATTCCCATAGAAAGCAATGAAGTAGCCTACTACTTTGTACTTGTGTCCAGTCTCTTGGCTCTGTAACTCTTTCTTGTCGTAGATGTGATAGCTGGTGGGGAGGGTCAGAAGGAGAGTGGTGGGAGTTACCACTGTTATATACCTCCTGAAAAACAGAGTTGATATGTACTGTTTTGTTTTTCTAGGGTTTTCTTTGGACTCAGGGAAGGGTATTGTTTCCAAAGATGAGATCACTTTTGTATCTGGTGCTCCTAGAGCCAATCACAGTGGAGCTGTGGTTTTGCTTAAAAGAGACATGAAGTCTGCACACCTTCTCCCTGAGCACATATTTGATGGGGAAGGGCTGGCTTCTTCATTTGGCTATGACGTGGCAGTGGTGGACCTTAACAAAGATGGGTAAGAGCCTCTTAGGTTATTTTATATTTGCAAAGAATTCATTGCTGCTCTGGCTTCTGTAGGTCTTGAGAAGAAATATCCTTTCAGGTTAGTTGATGGAAAAAATACTTCTGCTGCCAGATTTTTACCATTCCATCACTCTTCATCACTTATATTTTGGCAGTAGACATCCATTACCCTCCCCAGTGAGTAGGATTCCATTTTCAGTTTTCAGTTTTACTATGTCCTGGGATCATGGGTCCGTGAGAATTAAACTTTAACTAAAAAAAAAAAAAAAAAAGTGACACCTACGAGGTTCTGTTCTGTGGTTTCTTAAGGGGCTGTTGGAGCGTCCAGAATGTCCTGTTCAAAGTAGGGATTGGTGACAAAGTCAATACAAAGGTCTCTATGGCTGGTGGTGCCAGTTTGGGTCTCGTAGAGAGTTGAAGGTGGAGGGGAGTGGAATCTTTACTGGGAGTCTCTCCGCACTATAGATGTAACTTGGGAACTGGCTTCAAGTTCTTACCCTTGATATTTTTCTTTGGGTGTTTATTAGAGGCTACCTTGGTTTTTAAAAAATACTTTAATTGATGATTTATAAATTCCAGATTTGAGGTCCTTTTATCATATCTCTTTGTGTCCTTAATACCTGGGCATGTGGGATTCTCCCTAAGCTCGCTGGTAGTTTAGCCAATGGTTCACAGTTCTTCCCCTCATTATGTTTTCAGGTGGCAAGATATAGTTATTGGAGCCCCACAGTATTTTGATAGAAGTGGAGAAGTTGGAGGTGCAGCGTATGTCTACATTAACCAGCAAGGCAGATGGAATAATGTCAAGCCAATTCGTCTTAATGGAACCAAAGATTCTATGTTTGGCATTGCGGTCAAAAATATCGGCGATATTAATCAAGATGGCTACCCAGGTAGACAATAGATTGTGAATTGGTCATGATTTATAGATTATTTGATTGTCTAAAATAGTGAGTGCTCATGGCATCTTATTTTAAAACATTGTATTGGAATGCTTTTAAAATTTAATGTTTGTTAAAATGTGGCGTTGTCAACAGATATTGCAGTTGGAGCACCTTACGATGGTAAGGGGAAGGTTTTTATCTATCATGGATCTGCGAACGGAATAAATACCAAACCAACACAGGTAACCAGATAACCTGGATTTCTACAATAAGGTCTCGACAGTTTGCTTTCTAATGGAATGTTTAGGTTTATGTGAATTTTCACACTAATCATGTTTTATTTACAAGTCTACAATAGTATGAATTTTGTTTTTATAAAAAATGTATTATTAGAAGATAGCTTGTAAATAGATATAAATGCAATGACCTGGTTGTTTTAAATTGTAAAATTTCTTTGGTGAATTAGGAATCAAAGTAAGCCAAAGGAAAAGACTATTCTACCCTGACAGCATAAACAGATGGAAATGTGATATATTCCTTTTAGTAGCATACTAAATAGAGATGAAACTGGACGAACATAAGAGATGATTGTAATTGCATAGAATTCAGATACCAAAAACTAAAAATTGCTTTCGAGAAAAACAAGACATTTGGAGGGCAGGTAGAGAGGTTTGGTTTGAAATGCACTGATCGACTTAATATAGTACACAAGCTCATCAAAAATTGTCTCTTTTGTCTTTTGAGGTACAACATAAATCAGATAACTTTTATGAAATAAAATATATGAAGTGTTAGATCATATGTGTGCTTATTTATGATTTAGTTTTGATTTAATGTAATTTATAAGTAACCTCTTAATCTTCAGTTCAAAAGAGACTATGTGCCTTTTTCAAAGCATGGATAAGAGGCTCATTTTGGTGGCCCAGTGTCCATTCTGATGCCCTGTTCCTTTCAGATTCTCGAGGGTAAATCACCTTTTTTTGGATATTCAATTGCCGGAAACATGGACCTTGATAGAAATTCCTACCCCGATGTTGCTGTTGGTTCCCTCTCAGATTCAGTAACTATTTTCAGGTGTGTAATCTCTGACCTAAAGCATGTTTGTTAACCCGCTTACACTAGAATTTTTTACCTTTTGAATTGAAATTTGTAACGACTATACTTCAAAGGCAAAGGCTTGTATGAATTTTTAATATTCTTTTTCTCTTCAGAGTAGTGTAATGATGTAATAAAAACCTATTTTGTAAAGTCTTGCTGTAATTTTGAACTAATTTTTTTAAAAAGGTCGGAATTGGTGGAAAATTTTTACTTTTGAATATATTTAAAAAACCTTTATTTTCATAAAAACTGAAACAGAAAATTTGACAGTATAAAGAATATAAAGAAGGAAATAAATGTCCTATATTTCACCATCCATTATGAAACTCCAAAGTTTTGGTTTATATCCTTCTAGTTTTTAATTTTCTGTGAATATACACATATGTTTAACAAAATTGAGATCATAATGTACATATTGTTTTGTAACCTACTTTTGTTGGTTTGTAACGTATAGTGGCCTTTTTCCATGAGTGAGTTTATAATGCATAGTGGGCTATCTCCCTGTCATTGAGTACTTTTCTGAAATGAAGTTAATGGTTGTCTGAGATATCCCATGGCCGGATCATAGTTTACTGCCATACTGTCATTGGACATTTATGTTGCTTTCCAGGTTTGGTTGTTTGCTTCTATTATGATGCACAAAGCTGTGGTAAACATCCTTAATTTTCTTTGTGTCCTGGATTATTTCCTTGTGATAAATGCCTAAAAGTGAGTTGCTAAGTTGAAGGGCCATGTGTGTTTTAGGACTTGTGATTCAGGTTCACCAAAATGACCTCCAGACAGGCAGCAACAATGTGCCCATCAGCTGTGTCTGAGTCCCCTTATCCCAGCAATTCCATCACTGCTGGAAATCACCAGGAAAAATTGTTAAAAAAATTTTTTTTATTATTTAAAAAGTAGCACATTCTTAAAAAAAAAAAAAAAAGGTTAATACAGAATTGCAGTTAAGTGCAAGTTCCCCAATATTCTCTTCTTCCACGAAACAGCTTTTAATAGTTTTGAGTCTCCAGTTCTAGGGTATCATCAAAAGCCCATACTATAACTGCTGTTCTCTATTCTGGTTTTTAAAAATTAATCTCTTCAGTTATCTCTCCTTGTTAATGCAGATACATAAATCTTACTCTTTCTAACAACTTAATATTATTCCATAATATGCATTTAATGAATCCTCAGTTGATGGAATTTTTAGACAGTCTTTGACTTTTAGCTATTATAAACAGTGTGCTATATAGTATATTGTATGTATCTCTGTGTAATGGATTTTTTTAAAGAAAAATTCCTAGAAATAGAATTGCTGGGATAAAGGTTAGCACATTTTTGTATTAATACATATACCCACAGAAAAGTTGTAGCAATTTGTGCTCACGATAACAACCTACTAGAGGGCCCATTTTCTCACACCCTTACCAACATTGAACAGGATGAATCTATTTAATTTTTGCCAGTGTGATATGTGATCTCATCTTTTGATTGAATTTGCATTTCTTTGCTCATTGGTGAGAGTGAACCATTTGGGTTTGTTTTTTTAAACTATTTGGCTTTATAGTCATTTTTATCTAAAGAATCTCTTTAAAGAAATGGGCAGTGATGTACAATGAAACCCTAAAAGAAAAAAATCTGTGCCATATGTACACTTGGTGCCATCATTGATTGCCCTTTGTTCTTCCAGAAGGGTGCCAAGGGTAGATGTGGCCTCTATGTCTAAATAGAATCCTAAGCAAGACCGCTGGGGATAAGAAAACAACACCAGGACACTTCTGAAGAGAATACTATTTAAAAAAACTAGAATATACTGTACATTTATATAATGTAGTATAGAATACTCTAGAAAAATAGTTTTCTAGTTAAATGGCAAGATCTATGAAAGCCATTTTATATAAAAACTAAGACCCACAAGAGACGTTACAGATGGCAAAAGTAGGAGATGTGAAAATAAGTGGAGAAAAATTTATCTGGGATATTAGGCCAAAGGAAGAAGTAAAAAAAAAAAAAAAAAAAAATTTAGTTAACTGAATGAATGTGTGTTACTACCTTTATATGCCTGTTTCTCTCTGTACATATAAGTGTTAGGTATTAACCTTAAAATAGTCAACATTTTTAAAAGGTGGAAGAGTATAGCATAACATTCAAGTATTTTAGCAAGTTTCCATCAAAAAGCAATTTGAACTTTTAGTTCTAGTTTGAGGTATAGACCTCAGGTGTCAAGAAGACTTGAATTCCTGTAACAAAATTTGGTTACGACGTCTTTCCCAGCAGGTAACCTGACTTTAGCCAATTAAATATTTGCCTCTGTATGTAATTGATATTTTAATACCCTTACTTTCCTGTCCTCATAAGTAGGTTGACTATGAACCCTGTAAATGTGTTCCTTCATTCCTCATAGATAGTATGAAAGTAAATTTCAAAAGCCTTTGATAATAAGATAATAAGGAAATAAGATAACTCCTTTATTTTACAAACAAGGAAAATGGAGGCCCAGGACTTGCTTGAGCTTTTAAGGCTGGATCCTGTGAGAACAGGGTGTGGTACCTAAATCTTCCCAACTTCTGTCCCTGGGCATTTCTCCCCACTAAATTATACTAGTACTTCAGGGTATTTAATAAATAAATGCTAATTAAACATGAGACAGCTGAGCCATAAGATTTGCTTTATGTGTTAAGACTTTTTTTATGATTCATATATAATGTGCACTCAAAATTGTGTGTGTATGTTGTGTGTTTAAAAACAGAAATAAAAATAGGATTTGGGCAGAAGTGTGTGTTAAAATATTTCCTTTTGAAATTTATGCCACACTAAAACCTTAATACTATTATATGTAAAACACTCTAGCATCTGTAGCAACTGGTTTTAAAATATTTGTGAATTTTTGCCTTTTAAATATGCTCTCAAAACTTTAAGAACATATCTACAGGCGTACTTCGTTTTATCATACTTTGCTTTATCGCGCTTCACAGATACTGTGTTCTTGTTTTTTTTTTTTTTAACAAATTGAAGGTTTGTGGTGAGGTGCCATTTTTCTAATATCATTTGTTCACTTCATGTCTCTGTGTCACATTTTGGTAATTCTTGGAACATTTTAAACTTTTTCATTATTATTATTATTATTTTCATTATGGTTGATCTTTGATATTATTGCTACGACTTCCTGAAGACCCAGATGCTGGTTAGCATTTTTTTTTTTTTAGCAATAAAGTTTTTTGGGTTTTTTTTTTCTCTTTTTCTTTCTTTTTCTACACACCCTTGTGTTGAGGGGTGACTTTCAAGAGATCGCAGCGAGGGAGCTGCTCTGCTAATAAAGTATTTTTTAATTAAGGCATGCACGTTGTTTTTTTAAGACATCATGCCATTGCAACTTAATAGACTACAGTATAGTGTAAACATAACTTTTATACGCAATTGGAAACCAAAAAATTCAAGTGACTCCTTTATTGCAATCCTTGCTTTGTTGCCATGGTCTGGAACCAAACCTGTAGTATCTCCGAAATATGCTTGTAGTTAAGATCTTAGAAATTAGTAGCTGCCTAAATGTAAAATAACAATAGAAAGGTAAACAGTTAAGATAAAGGGAAATGAAGAAACAAAATGTAGGCAGCATTTGCCCTTTAATTGGCTCCTGGCTTCCCCAGGAGGGTACTCAAAACCTCTGTGGCCTACTGATAGATGGATTCCAGAAGTTCAAGGTAGCTGTTTGGAATTTGGATTCATTTTCTTGTCCGAACACTATTCTCCAGAATGGCTGGGTTTACCACAAACCCACTAAAGTCAGGGTGACTGAATCCCTGTGGTAGTGGAACCATAGAACCTGCTCTGAGTCCGTGCTGGAGGGCGACGGAGCAGAGAGGTGCGCTGTCTCCCCAGCCACCGTACACTTGTACTTCCCTGCCTCTGGGTCAGGGGCTAAGCCATAGGCCCTTGGTGACCCCTTGGCTGTGGGAAGTAGGGAAGAATATGTAAGGGAGAAAGATGATGTTTTTACATGGTGAGAAGGGCTAAAGTTGTGGGACTCAGCTTCTTGTGTGCTTGTGAGGTTGGCTTAGGCAGAGCAGAGAGGGGAAAGGATAAAGGATTCAAGGTTTTGCTTATAGAGATGTTGTGCAGGTAGAAAAGTTGTAGTCAGTACCGGCAGCAGGTGGACAGAGGCTTAAGCTTGGGGGTGGGAGATTCCGAGGGAGGATAGGAAGGGCAGATGTTTGTAAGATGGGGACCCGTAAGTTCAGGATTCGCCTGGATTACTAAAATTCACATGTGTGTAGAAATCCTGGCAGTGAGCACCCCAGGTGTTAGGTGTATGTTGGTGTAATCCTTTTTTGGCAAGATTACTCAGAATTAAAAATGCATGTGTTCTTTGACTCAGAAATTCTGCCTGGGAGTTTATCCTACAGATAAATAGATGTATGTATTTAGGATGCATACATGTGCATGGATGTATATGCAAGGATGCTTGTCAGAGCAGAAAGCCTAAAAAAAATGATCAATGTCTACTGATTAAGGGCTGGTTAAATAAATGATGTTACGTTGACACATGCAACACCACCAGCTGTGAGAAACAACTAGGTTTGTGTGTATAGATATGAGAAGCCCTCTGAAATGTTAGTGCATGAGAAAAAGTAACATGCAGAGCGATAAGCATGAAAAGCTCCCGCTTAAAAAATAGATGCATGTTATTATATTTAATTTTAGATAATATTTTTAACTGAAACAGACTGATATGTCTGGAAGGACATGCAAGTCTCCTTAGGGGTTTAGGTGGGGACGAGACATATTTGCCTGAAGACTCTGGAACTTTTACATGTTGCCCATATTATTATTTCAGTTTAAAAAACTCTAATATTAAAATCATTAAAACAATCTGTAATTTAAATAAATCATATTTAAACATTTTTATAAATACCGTGTAAACACGTTTTAAATTATCTCTGTTAACAGTTGTTTTCTTTAGCAGTGTGGGAGCAGAAATCACATTGGGGAACATTTTTTTTCCTGTGGTTTTTAAGATGCCACATCTGAGGATGCCTATCTAGTACGTGAGTTCATCTTACCTCCAAGTAGCAAAAGGCTGAGCTTGTTTTTTCCCTCCTTTGTCTTCAGATCCCGGCCTGTGATTAATATTCAGCAAACCATCACAGTTACACCTAACAGAATTGATCTCCATCAGAAAATGCCCTGCGGGGCGCCTAGCGGGATATGGTGAGCGTTTGTGCTGTGTCCACTCTTCCCCCGGTGTCACGTCTCTGCTTGGTGATGGCCCTGCTGCCCTGAGGAGCCACAGGGAAGATTTAAGAGAAATGGGCAAAGGGAAGAGGAATCTGTCAAGTGAATATATAACATTTTACTCATCAGTCCTCACTGGGGGGATTTCAGGGTTGGGGAACGTGTTGGGATTTTTTTCTAGGGCAATAATGCATCTCTTAAGAAATATGTGTTTGATTTTATACAGCCTGAAGGTTAAGGCCTGTTTTGAATATACTGCCAAACCCACCGGTTACAATCCTTCAATAAGTAAGTACCTGGTACTTTTAAAATTATATCTTTTCTGTCTGCCAGGTTGAAAGTTGCATAAATAATAGAAGAATAAAACTGTAATGGCCGGAATGGGTCCATAAATTCTGGTTTAAAGAACTAAGTCTATCTGTTGTCTCCTCTTTAATCAGGAGGGTGAAACACAAGGGGAAAACTGCATTTGGTCCCCATTTGAAGTTTCCAGAGCAGATGGTGTAGGACAGAATGAATGCCTTGGAAAAGTACTCACTTGCTTCCACTACCGTTTCCTCCGTTTCTGTCTTTGAAAAGCAGTGTGGAAAATTGGTTTTGTGCTTGTGAGGTGGCGGGTGGTAGCTGTAGAAGAGTGACCGCAGGAGCCCGCGTCCTTCTCTAATAATTGCCAGTTTATAGTCTCTTGGCTGCCCGGTCCCCTCCCAGAGGCCTCTGTGGCCCAGAACACCCAAGCTGTGTCCCCAAGGGTGGGCCCTGGGGGGACCTGAAGGCTGGCCTTGAGAACTCAGAGACTTGGGCTCTGCTCCTGGTTCCCACACCGATGCTGACTGACCCTTCAACACAGAGTAAGTCCCTTAACGTTTGAGTTTTTATTTTCCTATCAGTTAAAAAAAAAAAAATGCTTCTGATAGGAATTGCTACATAGGATTGTGGTGGAGAGCAAATGAGATAAGGTGGGGAAAGCAGGTTGTCATTTATAAGGTCTAGTCCGCTTCCTTTCTTTATAACCCGAATAGGAGTTTTGCCACAAAGTTTGACAAATTTTTAATGATACTCTCACGGTAGTGATGATCACCAAGGCCTTGTCTGGTATGTTTTAGTAGGAGCTGTACCTCTTCAGGAGTAAGCCAGAGTGAAGTTGGGGGCCTAGGAATTTAAAGAAGATCTTTTCCCCAAAGAGGAAGTACAGAGTGAGGGTGATTTCCTTCCTGGGTCGGCCGTGGTCCCAGCAGCTTGGTATCCTAGTGCAGCAATGCCCCCAAGAGAAGCTTTCTGGAAGGACAGGGTAGTCTATTCTCATGGCTTTCAGTTTTTACTCCACCTTGAGATGGAGTGAGTTCTCTCAGGGTTTGTCCGTGTTATCTAAAGTATTACTTTCTTTTCTTTATTAAAAAATGTCCCTTTATAACACCCCAGAATTTGACAACTAAGTCTGCCTTCACCCAATCCATACTGTCATAGGCCCACTTGGCCTTCATCTTACCAGATTTTAAACTGTCCTCAGGTGGTTTCTTCATCTCCTTGACCGTTTTAGGCCCCTTCTTCTGGGCCACCTCCTGCTGTACGGTCTCCCCACAGGATCTGTGGACCTTGCATGCAGTGTGCACAGTATGCGTGTATTAGGACTTCCTACACCAGAGGAGCTGTGGCCTTTCACTTTACTTTTGATGTAGCTGGTATTTTACTGAGTACAGAAAATAGTTTTTTGTGTGGCTTTCAGTGACAGACATATTTTATGATTTCTCACAATCTGTCATCCTCTCAGTATAGTTTGTGTTGTTTTTACCCAAATACGGTGCCTTACACTTGCCGGCTTGGGTGACGGGCCTTTTACCATTGTGTTTGGAAGTAGCCTAGAGAGACCAGGTGAAACAGTGATTCTTTGACTGGGCAAGGAGAGGAAACGGAGACGCATTTTTTTTCCATTGGTCGTGTTCTCAAACCACTCTGTTTGCCTATAGATGTGAAATCTCACCAGAACACTCCTTGTCTTCCCCGAGATCAATCATTTATACAAAATAAATTACAAACTTTCTTCTAGCTTTTTTCTTTAAAATTTATTGATTTTTATTTATTTAATTTTGGCTGTGTTGGGTCTTCGTTTCTGTATGAGGGCTTTCTCTAGTTGCGGCGAGCGGGGGCCACTCTTCATCGCGGTGCGCGGGCCTCTCACTATCGCGGCCTCTCTTGTTGCGGAGCACAAACTCCAGACGCGCAGGCTCAGTAGTTGTGGCTCACGGGCCTAGTTGCTCCGTGGCATGTGGGATCCTCCCAGACCAGGGCTCGAACCCGTGTCCCCTGCATTGGCAGGCAGATTCTCAACCACTGCGCCACCAGGGAAGCCCTCTTCTAGCTTTAATGCTGTGCTTGATGCCATGTAAATTAATTTTATATTATATAACTACTCCATTAACCAAGTGTTTATGGATGGCCTACTATAGATAGAACTTTTTTTTCTGAAGACATTGAGAGAAAACCTGTTTTCATTCCCTTTGCTTCCACGGTATTGGGAAATTCTGAATCAAATAAAGCAGAACTTGCACAAAGCTGCAGAAGTTAATACATCTAAAATCTGTTCCCTGTGTCAGAGTGTGAGCTTATTGTCTGACTAGGCTGTTTTAACTCAGCAGTCCTCAGATGTGGTGTTCCATACGTACAGATATTTATAATTGAGCCTTAATGACTATTCTACTTGGCTTGCCCCTCAAAAGGTCAGCAAAGGTGGCCGGCAAGGATTTTAAGATGATGTGAACTGTCTGGAGGGTCAGAAAAGGTTAGAGTGGGTTTGGTAGATAAACGGTTTTAATGCACCCACACCCTCCCCTGCTTTTGCTGTGAGGGGCACTCAGCATGTGAGCCTTCGTCTGGTTCATTGTGAAGTTAGCAGGTCACTGATAAATGGATGATGTCAGGGTTCACAGAGGGCCTAAAATGGAGGCACATTCCATTTGGCAGCCGTGACATTTAAGAATTCTTTAGATGGACACAGAAATTACTATTGAAACTGTCATTTCTAAATTTTGGTCTTCCATATTGGAGCAGCTATTGTGTCAGCATAAGGATAATGGCACATTGTGTGTGCGCAAATGTGCATTGGGTGTATGTTGGCGTGTATGCTTCTGTTCATCTGTTCTGCCAGTTATATTTATGTCAGGTGTTGTGCTGTTGCTGGGGAGTACAGCGGTGAACCGACCAAGGAGGTCCCTGGCACGGCTTTGCCTGGGAAGATGGTCAGGCTCACAGCCCAGCAGGCTAAGTGTGGTTATGAGAGGAATACGGTTGGACCCCCAGGGGGGGCGAGGAGAGGCTTCCTAGAGGAAGTGACGTCCACACTGAGATCTGGAGGAGGAGTAGGGTTAGTCAGCCAGTGACGGGGAGTCAGAAAGTGGGGGGTGGTCCAGCCGGCAGAAGGGGAGAGTGACTTGTGCAGAGGCCTAGGGGAAGTGGGAACCTGCATGTCTAAGAGGCTTTGTAAGGCAGTCGTCTTTTGTGTTTGTGACAGAGACTTTAGGAGTTGCCTCCGTCCCTCACTGTAGGACCCTGGGCCAGCCACCTAGCTCTGTGGGCCTCCAGTTCTTCATCTGTAAGAAGAGGGAATTAAAATAGATGCTCTTAAAAAGGTCTCTTCCAAACTCTAATGTGAATATTAGAACATGGGTTATTCATTTTCTGTATTTTCTGGAGCAGATTTTTTTTCCTTGAGGCTACCTGCTCTGGCCCTGTACATACTGGTTCACTTCCTCTTCTGATGGTTAGTGAGTGATTAATAAATGTAAGTCATTTAAGTATTGGCCCATAATAAAGAAACATAGTTAGAGTTAGCAG
The DNA here is from genome assembly GCF_965194825.1 of Balaenoptera physalus. Lineage (NCBI taxonomy): Eukaryota > Metazoa > Chordata > Mammalia > Artiodactyla > Balaenopteridae > Balaenoptera > Balaenoptera physalus. The sequence continues at coordinate 65,939,983 of NC_138885.1, forward strand.
TTACATATAGCGAACTGGCAAAGAATGCATTCTAAAGTCAAGAAATGAGATTTTGATCATCCAAATCCTAGCTCGTCTCCAAGCTCTGTTAGTGTAGGTAATCACAAGCAGGATGTGCCTTCTGGGGCTTTGGAACTGGAAACTTTGGTTGTCGGAGTTCTATTAGCTGACAAACGGGCCCTCTAACCCCTGAAAGGAAGTATATTTTACCTTTTAATTCTTTTTCTTTTTTAAGTGAAAAGTCTCATCCTATTGTCAAAAGACATCTCCATCTCTAATATATATATTGTTTCTCTTTTAGACGACTATCCTTTATCAAAGCTTCTTAAACTTTAATGTGTATAAGAACCACCTGACGATCTTGTTAAAATGCAGATTCGGGTTAAGTAGGTCTGGCTGGGGCCCAAGGTTCTGCTTTCCTGACACAACTCAGGAGAAGCCCCTGCTGCTGCTGCTGCTGATCTAGAGAACTTTTTTGAATTTAAGCATCGGACTGTTGAAGGGGGAGTCAGTTTAGGCGCTTAGGGAGTGTTGGCTGCCGTCCTGTTGTCTGAGGTACTCTGAGTTCTAGAAACACAGTCAGAAACTGATTCTTAGATGCTGCTCTGAGGTTTTGACTTATTCTCGAGCTCCCCCAGGTGGCCCAATGGAAATGTAGCTTGAAAACATTGTTCACAGCAATGGGTAGGAAAGAACAGCTTGATTTGAAACATCATAATCCAGTCAGAATGTACATTACCAGGAAATATGAAGGAAAACAATGGCAGTGGGAAAAAGTGTTCTAGGAGGGATTAAAATATATCAAAAAGGAACTCACCATACTTATAGCTGCGTTGTGTATGAATGCACTTCTAAGTTGCCATGATTTTGTTGATTTCACCTAGCCATTGCGGGCACACTGGAGGCTGAAAAGGAAAGAAGAAAATCTGGGCTGTCATCAAGAGTTCAGTTTCGAAACCAAGGTTCTGAGCCCAAGTATACGCAAGAGCTCACTCTGAGCAGGCAGAAGCAGAAGGTGTGCATGGAGGAAACCCTCTGGCTCCAGGTGAGGGCTGCAGACAGATCAGTTCTTTAAAGGGGGTCCGTGGTGACATGTGGAGATTTCTGACATTTATACTAGCAACCCATCTTCCATTACAAAGGAAAGCATTGTTTCGGAGTTCCCCAGTAGCATGTATATCATGCTTAACTGTATCTCTGCATACTTTCCAGGAAAATATCAGAGATAAACTGCGTCCCATCCCCATAACAGCTTCCGTAGAGATCCAAGAGCCAAGCACTCGGAGGCGAGTGAATTCACTTCCAGAAGTTCTTCCAATTCTGAACTCAAACGAACCCAAGTCTGTTCATACAGATGTAAGTCTTTCTGACTTTCATTTTGCCAATTGTTTGCCATGTTATTATGCTAAATCAAACATCTCTGAAGGCAGTAGAACTAGTGATTGATTTGCTCTAAAGGCCATTGCTTTGTAGTAAATAAGCTTTTTAATATATGCGAAGTTTGTTGCAGAAAATGTTTCCCAAATTAGCAGTGAACATACAGGATACAGTTTGGAGCCAGATAGTATTTTTCTTAATAATTTTTGCCCACTGCAACTTATTGAGACTATAATTGACAGAACTTATTATTCTCACATCAAGTTTCTTCTGTAGCTGTATGTAGGAAGAAAAATGCATTGTATTTTACCACTGAGAACATTAAAATGTAGAAAACAAACTGTTGTTAGTCTGAACGTTAAAATCAAGGAGTATCAAAATTCAGCAAGGCAAAAATGTATTAACAGTGAAATAGTCATTTAGTGCCTAATGTAGCCTATGTAATCTTAGGAAGAAAAATTTATATTGGATGGCTTGCTGTATACCTCTTATGAGGTGCGGTCTGTTTGCTAGGGTTTAGGATGGCTGAGATGCCAGATTAGGCTGGGGAGTGGTGACATCTTGATTTGGCGTTTTGTACTTGTTGTCAAAATCTAGTTCATACTGGAGTGTCCACTCTGAGGCACCTGGTTCTAATGGCTCACTGACGAAGGTTTTCACGAGTGAGTTAGGCTTGGGGGCTGATGCCTAAATCTGCACATTGTAGTGTTTATTGTCATCAAGCATAGTTCCTTGTATACTTTTCAATATACTGTCAATGTCAGAGTCACATTAATATTTCTTATGTATATTCCCAGCTCCATAGTCAGGTTAAACATGACAAGCAAGGAGACCGTTTTCCTAATTATTTATCAGTGTGATTATTGAGAACCCCTTAGCACAGTGCAAGAGACTCTGCCCTTTGCTTTCCTGACCTTGAACTCTGTTTCCCCATCTGTGCAGTGGGGCTCTGAATAGTATATGTCTCATAGGTCCCTTGTGAGGATTACATGAGTTAAAATATGTAATCAGGGAACATATGTATATGTATAACTGATTCACTTTGTTATAAAGCAGAAACTAATACACCATTGTAAAGCAATTATACACCAATAAAGATGTTAAAAAAAAAATGTAATCATGTGTTAGGTAGCACTGTCATTATTATTGGTAATTCTTACAGTAACCCTGTATAGTAGGAAGGTGGTATCCCATGTCACCTATAATGAAACTTAGACTCTGAAAGGTGAAGTGACTTGCCCAAAGCCATACAACTGAGTGAGCAGCAGAGCCAGGTTTACTCTTTACTACCCTACAGCACCTCAGTGCCCTGGCCAGAGTGTTCTGAAAACACAGTTTCATTAAAGGACAGAGTGGGCGTTTGATGCAAAGTATGTTTGTAGCTTGGATTCTGCTGTGGTAATTGTCACACAGGGAAATGAACTGTATGGAAACAGTCACCTATTTAGAGTCCTAAGTGATGTCAATTACAACGATTTTGTTTTCCTACAGGTGCACTTCTTAAAAGAGGGATGTGGAGACGACAACGTATGTAACAGCAACCTTAAGCTAGAATATAAATTTTGTACCCGAGAAGGAAATCAGGACAAATTTTCTTATTTACCAATGTAAGAATTGCTCCACAGCAATAGCAAAAATGACTCTGGCTTTGCAGTGACTTTTTGTGAAGGGTTATTGAAAATGTATTGAGAACTTTGTCATTTTCCTTTTTTTTTTCAATAGTCAAAAAGGTGTACCAGAACTAGTTCTAAAAGATCAGAAGGACATTGCTTTAGAAATAACGGTGACGAACAGCCCTTCCAACCCAAAGAATCCCACCAAAGATGGTGATGACGCTCATGAAGCTAAACTCATCGCCACGTTTCCGGACACCTTGACTTATTCTGCATATAGAGAACTGAGGGCTTTCCCTGTAAGTATTTCTGGAGACCATGTTGGACGGAAAAAAACATTGTGTGGCAAGTGAATGTGTTGTGATCTGGCATGTTCTTCTGTTACAGGAGAAACAGTTGAGTTGTGTCGCAAACCAGAACGGCTCACAAGCAGACTGCGAGCTTGGGAATCCTTTTAAAAGAAATTCCAGTGTAGGTGATGCCTTTACGTACTGTATTTTAATGTTTTAAATAACATTACAGTGTCGATATGCTCAGTCTGTGTTAACAGCTATTTCTGTTTTTTAGGTTACCTTTTATTTAATTTTAAGTACAACTGAGATCACCTTTGACACCACAGATCTGGATGTTAATCTGAAGTTGGAAACGTAAGAGTTCTTTCAACCTTCCATTCAGAGTTATTTCATGAAAACACAGCCAGTCAATGAATTGGCCTTTATCTAAATCATAAAAGAAGTGTAATTTAATGAGAAAACTGACTGTTAGAATAAAACCCTATTGTTTCCTTTTCATTTTCAGAACAAGCAATCAAGATAATTTGGCTTCAATTACAGCTACAGCAAGAGTGGTTATTGAACTGCTTTTATCGGTCTCCGGGTAAGTGTTTGTGTTGAGCACAACAAATCAGTGTTTGAAAGAACCATTTACAATCCTCACTAAAACTGGTGTTTTTTAATTTAACAGAGTTGCTAAACCTTCCCAGGTGTATTTTGGAGGTACGGTCATTGGTGAGCAAGCTATGAAATCTGAAGAGGAAGTGGGAAGTTTAATTGAGTATGAGTTCAGGGTAAGTGGCTGCCGTTGGCCCTTCTGTTCTATGTACTGAAAGCTAACATGTGCTGTATATGGTCTTGAGTATGTAATTTTAATAAATAATAATAAATAAACATGATAAAGTGAGTTTGCCAACTTTTAAACTCCATACTGGCTTAGTGTAAAAGTCATGTTTTCCAGAATGGAGAACCACAGCTGTCATTCAACATAAGACTCTGTTCAGAATCCAGTTCAGTTTGGTCCTAGAGAGTTTTAATGTACATGTGGTGTAGAGAGAAAGGAAGAACCGATTTTTTCCCCTCCGGAGTCTGTCTATAAAACAAAAATCTCAAAGATAATTTCTATCTGGCTTTAGAATGTGTTATGATTTATTTCTTTCGCTATTATAAGGTCATCTCTCTTATTGCTTGTGGTTAACATTCACCACCTTTCCTGAGCCCAGTTTTGTGATGGTGAATGTGGGTTTGGCATATGCCAGTAAGGAAGACTAGTGGTTGCTCTGACCCATTTCAAAGTAGGCAATCACAGTGGCTCTTAGTCCAGCTGAATGAACATAATCTCATGGTACGGAGGTGGTTCCTAAGTCATAGGCAGGTTTAGGTCTGTGTGGCTCCAATCATGTTCCTGAAAACACAGTGACCGTTGTGGAGGTGAAAGTCTGAAATAGCAAGAATGGGCCCACCGGTGACTGCAACAGGGTGAAGAGGCAGAATTCTCCTCTGAAAGCATCTCTTAGCTCTGCAGACATGCATGGGACAGGTAGTGGGTGGTGGTCATGGCACCTGGGCAGATGTGGCTGAAGAGAAGTCTGTGGGTTCCGGAGCAGTCCTCCACACAAACTCTTTCGATTTCTGCTGCAGGGAGTTGCTCCCTGACCGCCCCCAGCTTGGACTCGTGGGTTCCTGGCTGCCAGAAGGGTCCTACTCCGGGTCTCTCAGTTGTTATCCCAAGCCTCCCCTGCATAGTAAGGACGGGGGCAGCTTCATTTTTGCAGCAGGTGGGGCTTCCCAGAAGCAGGTTGTGGGCGCACTGCCACCACACAGGCTTTGTCATCTGCCAGGCAGTGTGGTTACAGAGTGATACACAAACACACATGTGACTTTTTCCTGGGTCTGTTGAGAGCCTGGCATATCTACACTGCAGATTCTGTTACAACAAAAGTTATTCCTGGATTGAATGGACAATTATTTCTCTTTGATCTCTTTTTTCTTTCTGTTTTTATTGACAGGAACCTTTAAGCACAAATCTCTATTTTGAATGCCCTATCCATACTCCATTTTTGGAAACTGTGCTTTTATTGTAGTATTATGCCAGATATTTTGGCTTTTTTCTCTTGGCAATAGGAACCGCTTACTTAATTTTATGTTGAGGGAATTACACTGAGATAATACGTATTATTTTCTAACAGGTGATTAACTTGGGCAAACCTCTTAAAAACCTCGGCACAGCAACCTTGAATATCCAGTGGCCAAAAGAAATTAGCAATGGCAAATGGTTGCTTTATTTGGTGAAAGTAGAATCCAAAGGATTGGAAAAGATAGCTTGTCAGCCACAAAAAGAGATAAACTTCCTGAAACTAAAGGTAGGTTGGTGGATTTTACACTTAAATTATTTCTGCGCCTTTGGTGATGGGAGATGGGTGAAGATTAATTGTCGATCATGTGAATTTGGCATTATTTGGGAGGGAGTGCTCAAGAGGTTTGTACAGTAGTGCCCAAAAATTACCTTAGGTGGAACTATTTTGGATATAATTCTTTTCAGGAGGCTCACAACTCAAGAAAGAAACGAGAAATTGCTGAAAGACAGACAGACGATGGTAGAAAATTTTCTTTATTTGCCGAAAGAAAATACCAGACCCTCGTAAGTATTTTTCAAGAGCTGTGAGTGTTTGACAGGAGGTGGCAGGAAGGCCTTCCCCAGACCACTGCGCTGTAATTCCTGCTCTTCCTTTTCCGCCCAGAACTGCAGCGTGAACGTGAACTGTGTGAACATCGGGTGCCCACTCCGAGGGCTGGATAGCAAGGCCTCCGTGGTTCTGCGCTCGAGGCTCTGGAACAGCACGTTTCTGGAGGTGGGCTCCGCTGCCGGGCTGTGCCCCTCAAGTTGTCTGCCACCTCCCAGGACATTTCCCTCTTCACTAATGCTTTCACTCACTTTGTCTCCGACAGGAGTACTCCAAGATGAACTACCTGGACATTCTCGTGCGGGCTTCCATTGATGTAACTGCTGCCACCGAGAATATTAAGCTGCCCAATGCAGGCACTCAGGTGAGGGGTCCCCGGGCTTCATTCAGCTCAGAGCAGATCTCTCTCCTCCACCCCGTGCCTGTGGCCTGAGGATGTGCTGCTCTGGAACTCACTTCCCTCACGGCACTGTTACCCCCTTTAAGGAGAAAGCAGATGGTGTCTTAAGGTGCCGCCCACCCCAAGCAGTGTTTCAATAGAATCATTGCAGAAAGAAGTCATTCCCGGGTCATCTCGATCTGTGGTGCATGGGGTAGATTTGAGAGCTCTTGGCTCAAGGAGAGAATGGGTGCACCTCCCAAGTCTATAAAGACCCCACGTCTTGTACCGCCCCTGGTGCTTGTCACCGTTGTCGGCGTGCCCCCAGTGACGGTAGCCTCACTGCATTATGGGGTAGCTCGTGGCCTGTGTGGCCAGCAGCAGTTACTAGAAACGATCTCTATATAGGAATCCAGAGTTGAATCTTATAAAATCAGTCTCTGGTTATGGCCCCCTGGAACAACCCCAAAATAAGTCCTCTCTCTCAGCCACGTAGCAGCCTTTGAAATAATTGAAGGAAACTGTCATGCCTCCTCGGACAGGTCTCTTCAGAGCTAAGCACCCAGCTCTTCAGTTTTCCGTCCTGCCTGGCGCAGCTGAACTGGTTCCAGGTCTCTGCCCTTCCTGGGCCGGCCCCAGGCAGGGCTGAGCAGATGTGTGGTCTGCCTCCTTCAGCTTACCCTAACCTGCCTCCCAGTGTCTCAGACCCAAGCTTCTGTTAGTTCAGCTGAAAATTTGGTTTTTAAATGGTTGCTGAGGATTGTTTGCATTTCTAGCAGCTACCGTTTTTACGTTTGTGTTCTGCTGAAACTTCCAGGTGTTTTCATCAGAATGTGCTGTCAAGCTGCATTTCCCATATCCCACCCTTGAGCAAATTTAAAAAATCTAAATGCATGCCTTTAAGTGTATCCTCGCATTTTATGTGATTTACTTTTGGTCCGTTGTTTGGGTTTACAACATAATTTTGAGTCTCGGTCATTTGCTCGCTGTTAACTTTCTAAGCCTGCAAGCTTTATCTTTTTTAAAACCAAGAAGCATGCCTACTGTGTCTTCCTCCAGGTAATTAAGAAAACTATTGAACAAGACTAGGAGCTTGTGTACCACTAGTCAGAGGTTCCTTGTGGGGGTCTGGCACTCACAGGGGCTTTGTATCAAGCTCTCAAAGTAAATGCCTGCAGGTTACAGTTGGGAATGTTTTGCAAAAGAGAATGAATGGAGAAGGAAAGATTGTGAATTACTGTCCTGAAGCTGATCTACTGATGTACTTATGACAATGTCCTGGTTTCAGTCCTTTCACCAGCTGAAAATCCAGTGAGTCTCCCTGATCACCTTGGTTTCTGGGATATAGTGGCCCTTAGTTGTTAAAATTTACCATCCAAACCAGGACACGTTTATCTGGGCAGGATGCTGGGGCACCTGGTGCAAGCCAGGACTGTCCCAGGCTCACCAGGACGTACCCTCACCCTGGCCTTACATTATCTTTGCAGGTTACTCCAGCCCACCTTTCTACTTCTTATTAATAAGGCATCATAAGGACTGTCAACTAAACTACACCCTCCCTGAGAATCCTTTAACTCCCTCTCTGACTGAAGGCAGTTGCTATAACTTTCTGTGACTTTTAGTCAGCAACCCTGAGAATCACTGAGTTTTTAGAGCTGCAAAGAGAAAGAACACTTTAGGGGGAAGGGACTAACATTAATAAAACGTTAATTAAGTGTCTACCATCTACTAGATGCTTTACCGATACGCTGTCATTTAGACTGCAGAAGAATACCAAGGTAGACATTGTACCCACTTTACAAAAAAGGAAGCAGGCACAGAGAGGGGATGTCACTTGGGGTCCTGGATTGAAATCTGTACCTGTCTGACTTCAGGGCTCCTGTTCTTTGACTCTGTGATATTTGCTCCCCATTAAGTCCCCAAATCTCAAGTTTAGATGAGAAAACTTGAGTCCAAGGAAGGCTGTCTCTCCCTCAGGGTCACAGGACCAGCATGTGGAGTTAAGACCAGACCTCGGGCTCAAAGGTCCTCATCAGGTGCTCTTGTTTTCTCGAAGATAATGGAACTAAGTCCCCTCGTATCCAGTCTAATGGCTGGGTCACAAATGCAGATGAGGTTCTCCTGGGCATTTCATGTTCTTCGGGCTTGAGAGCCCATGCCTACCAATGGGAATTGGAATCTTTGCTGTAATCCTACTTGATTTGTTTAATAATTGGTAGATTTGAAAACGGGTTATTAGTCTCATGTCTAGAACCCATTTCTTTTGAAAACCGAGTCTTTTTTTTCATCTCTAGTCTTCTGTTACCTCTTCTATTTACTGATTTCTGAGATACAATAGTAGCTCAGATATCATACCTACACGTTTCTTTAGATTTTAAGGTGCAGTTTCGGGAGGCCTAAAGATTCAAGCTTAATTCAAGTGTCAGGTTGCCTTCATTTTTTATTCCCTCACTTACTGAGGGTTTCAATTTCATTTATATCTTGGTTCCTCTCTCTTTTCCAGTGTCTAGATCATTTTTCTTTGGAGATAGAAGCAAAGGAGGTTGAGTAATTCAGTCTTGTCTTTTGGTGTTAATATTGAAACATCTTCCCATTGCTTTTACTCTAATCCTGGCTTTAAAAAGATGAAAAAAAAAACACCTTTGTTTCCTTATAACCCAACTAATTTCAAGAGTTTTGTGTTCATTTCTTAATAAAACACTTTCAAGATATTGTTACAACAAAGTCAGAGAGAGCTGGTCACCTAACTGAAACAGCTAAGATGGTTACTAAAATTTTAGTATCAGTTAAATTGATCCAATTAACAATCCAGTTAGCCATGGACACACTGTGTGCCTTCCCTGCAAAAATGCTAGAGAAGCAAAGTTGAACAAGATAGTGTCAATTGTGAAGAATTTCAGGGTCTAGGAGATCGCGAACTGGGAGAGAATTGTTGAAGTAAGCCAAGGAAGAAGGAGATTACTTATGGGTTGTACTTATATACCCCCATTTCATTCCTAAGGAAGTAGGAAGAGAGTGTCTAAGCTTCCTGGCTGCCAAAGATGAGAAAGAATGTGATAGGTGAAAGTAGGCACATCATTTTTCAGGGGGAGGAGCTTTTCTTTTTTTGGTTCTAAATTCAGAGAAGAACTTGAGATATGGATCCTTTTATAAGATGGATTTCTGATATGAAGAACACTCACTAAGGGGATGGTGTCTTTAATAGGGAGTTTTGTAAAAGATAGGAAAATCCCTTCGTCGGGTGGTTTCTTACACTGATGTTCAATAAGAGCATAGGATATTACATTACAGAGTGATTTAGGGAAACAGTTTGGCTGGGGGCAAGCTAATGTGGTCTCAGCACTGCTCACTGGTGATGGAATTTAATGCATCAGCAGAGTTAAGCCCTTTTTCCCCTTACGGGCACATGATGGATGAGGTTCACATGCACAGGTCATTCCTATGGAAATGCCTAGATTTTAATGAAACCAAAAAAATGTTTTTGTTTTTGGAGTTGGAGTAATTTCTGCTGGCCTGAACCTGTCATTGTCCATCAGTAACAGTTGCTGTGACAAGATGAGACAAGGCTTCCCGAGCTCTGGGAGTCGCAGCTCACAGTTGGTCTCCCCTCACCCGATTCTAAGGCCAGCTCCACAACAACCCCCATTCTCAGTCCCAGCTGGAGAATGACTGTCACACACACACACACACACACACACACACACACACACACACACACACACACACACACACACACACACATTTGACAATTTAAGGAAACAAACAATAAAATCTTGCTGACTGGCCTCTCTCGCCTTCCTGGACCGCACTGTGGCCTTGCACACCCTGGGTTTGCAGAGCACATCTGGCCTTTAAATGTGTGGCCCAGCCCCTAGCATCAGTCCTCAGTCTTTGATGCACAGTGAGTTGTTTTAGTTTTTAAAAGCCTGCAAGATCTGGTTTGAATGGTAGCCAGACCTGAGGCTTAGAGCTCTCAGCTGGGTTCCCCCTACACACCACCCCAGCCCCAACCCGCAAAACAAACTACCTTGTTCAGCCCTTATGCTGTTGGATTGCAGCCTTTTATGGGCATGGTTTCCCCTATGATCAGCCATTTAAGAGGCTCTGGTATGCGGTGTGACTATAAGACTGCTTGCCCTTGCCATGGACCAGTTTCCACTCTCCACTTCACGCTTTCATCAGAGCTTATTCTTAAACATGAGGATGGCCCTTCCAAGTCATCACCTTGCCCCAGGGACACACTGTGTGGCTTCCCTATGCTACATACTAGGGAAGCAAATTTAAATGAGATAAAGCATAGGCTAATTGAAATAATCTTTTTATTTTAGAATAGTCTGGCTTAGCAGTCACATCAACTATATTACTTCTTCACCGGTCTCTCACCATTCTTTCTTCCCTACTTCGTGGGTACCCCTCTGCTTGAACCAGTAATCTCAAGAAAGGGTTGTTTTAGCTTAAAGCTAGGACACCTGTTGTGGGAAGGGAGGCAACAGAAGTGAGCCATGAGGCCCTCCCTGGGGCTGGGAGCTTGAGTGAAACCTCATTGAGAGCATAACAGGAAACGTAGTAGCTGAGAAAGGTGTTTATGCTAAAAACTCTAAAAGTGAATTCTTTCCTATTAAATGTTTAAAGGAAAGCAGTTCTTGCTTTTAAGTATATTCTATAAGCCAAAGGAGGTTGAGAAGCTGTTTTCTAGGATAAGTAAGAAGGGAAGTACTTTAAGAGATTTTTAAAGAAAGAGTTCTAGTATAGTAGTATTGAATCAGTGTAGACATAGAAGCATTTTTAGGCAGCATCCAGAATTCAATATTAATTTAGAATACGTGAATAGAAACATTTCTCAGAAATTAAATTGTTCCATCTAAGTTTTCGTTACCCTTCACTTTATATTCTCTAAATTCAAAAATATCAGAAACTTCAAACTGGTAGATCTCTTATCAGTATAGTTTACAAAATCATATTTGTAGCTTTCACCAGGTCTTTCATGTGCTTTGAAAAATCATCTCCTGGGAAAAAGTCTCCTGGCGCTACAAAAATCCACTTGAATTCTAAACCCATGTAACCAAGTTGTAGCAAATTGCCATAAGCAACTTTTTAGATTTCTAAATAAACACTATTTCTATTTAATTGGTATTTGCCAGCTATCAAATGTTTAGAACTTAAGCTTCTCATCAGCTGCCGCTTAAAGCTCTAAGCTGCCTCTGAATGAATCCAGAGTCTAGTTTGTCTATACACATTGTTGTAGAAAATGCCACCAAGCCATTTCAGGAAATTTTATTCTTGATGAGGATCTTTAGTTTGCTATCCTGTTACTGAACTCAGGTTTGGCTTCTTGTCGCTCAAGAATCCAGTTGTGAGACAGCAGTGTTAGGTAAAAGAAAAGATAGCTTTGTTGAGGAAGCTGGCAATCCTGGGGAGAAGGTGGACTCGTATCCCAAAGAACCAACTCCCCAGGTTTTGCTCAGAGATTATGTAGGGAAAAGAGGAGGGGCTACGTGCTGGAGAGGAAGTAATCTTCTGTGTTCAGAGATGACCATCTCAGTCCTGTGGTTCCAAGTAGCTGTCAGCTGGGGGCGCCCTGTAGGGTCCTGCTCGGTTTCAACCCTAAGGAAGAATTAGAATGGTATCCATCTAATGCCTCTAATACCATCTAATAGCTCCATCCCTATTTTTATATTTCATAACGTCTTTAAAATCTGAGGGAGGAATGTAGGCTTATTGTGCATAAACAGACCCTTTTGTTGCCATTGTTGGATGCTTAATTAAGAGAGGTGACCATTCTCAAAAAGATACCAGGTTATATGGATGTAACAAGATTGGGGTTGTGTCCCTATTGATAATTGTTGAAACTTGGTGATGAATAAATGATGGTTCATTATACAATTTTCTCTACTTTTGTTGATTACAAAAATTTTAAAAACATAAGTTAGCAAAGAAATAATTACTTTGTCAAAACACAATCCAGGACTTCCCTGGTGGAGCAATGGTTAAGAATCCGCCTGCAAATGCAGGGGACACGGGTTCGAGCCCTGGTCTGGGAAGATCCCACATGCCACGGAGCAGCTAAGCCCGTGCACCACAACTACTGAGCCTGCGCTCTAGAGCCACGAGCCACAATTACTGAGCCCGTGAGCCACAACTACTGAAGCCCACATGCCTAGAGCCTGTGCTCCGCAACAAGAGAAGCCACCACAATGAGAAGCCCGTGCACCGAAACGAAGAGGAGCCCCCGCTGGATGCAACTAGAGAAAGTCCACACGTAGCAACGAAGACCCAATGCAGCCAAAAATAAAAATAAATAAATAAATAAATTTATTAAAAAAAAAAAAACCCACAATCCAGCATTTTCCAGGTTCTGGGAAAAGATCTCCAAGAAATGTCTCTTAAAGCAGTCTTCCGTTACTAAAGGAAAGGATCTCACATCAAAAAGACATCTCATCCGTCCATAGGCTACATTTGACCAAAATGTGTCTGGAAGCAGAATTAGTAATATAAACTCATGGTTTAATTCTCACCTCAGTTTATAATATTGCTTTCTTTTATGCCCCATAGGTTCGTGTGACCGTGTTTCCCTCAAAGACTGTAGCTCAATATTCAGGAGTACCTTGGTGGATCATCCTAGTGGCTATTCTTGCTGGGATTTTGATGCTTGCTCTATTAGTATTTTTACTGTGGAAGGTAAGTCATATCTGGCACTTGAGTTTTGTGATACAAACTTTATTTCAGGTTTTTTAAAAAGTAAATTAACACTGATAGTATATACATTTTTTTTCATTGCTTCCTTTTCCCAACATTTTACTATGAAACTTTTCCAACATACAGCAAACTTGAGAATTATACAATGAACATCTGAATATCTGTCTAACATTTTGTATTTAAAGGTATATAGTATTTGTACGTTATAAGGAGTTTCTTAAGTGTGTAAATTTTGGTGTTTTTCACATATAATTTAGCACGTTTGGCAAATAACAATTAAAAAAATTTTACCACTATGACCTTTTCTTCATCTAAGATCAAATTCTGAATCTAAGCCGAATTGTCGGGTATTACATTAATCAGAATCTGTATCCCGATTAACTTCAACTTTTGTAAAGAAATGTTCATGGCAGCATTTGGGGCTTGTTACAGTTGCAGCTAGATTAGGAATAGGAAAGCATGAAATTAATGAATCCCAAAGTAGTTATCATAGCCTATATCAAACATAAGGAAGATCTGTGTTTAATATGATGTTCTTCATTAGAATTTGGTCCTGCAAATATAATGTAGTATCTTCTGCCTGCTTTCTACCAGTAAATAGTCTACATTACAAAAAATGTATGAGATGTTGCATACTTTTGTTGCCAGAGATTATGACCTATAGATTTTGGATTATTCTCAGTGAGTAATGGAGGTTCACAGACCTTTATCAACCTTTGTCAACAATCACAACTTGTAAAAAACTCAGTTTTTAATGACTTATTCGGCAGCACAACTTGACATGATGTGAAGAGAGGCTCTTTATGGTCTTTATCCTTTACTCATTAGTCTCACTGCAGAAATACTAATGTTTTGATTACTGTGACATTATGTATGCAGTGTATTACTTTTCTAAAATGCCAAAAATTCTGGGTTTCCAAACATGTCTGGTCTAGAGGTTAACGGATTATGAAACCTGACCGACAATGTCTAGGATCAAACTATCCTTATCTTTTCCTTGGATCCAAGAGTATAATGGACAAGGGCTCAGGATATTCTCACTTTCAAATATTGGGCATCTCTTTTTCACTTTATTTTTACAAGTAACTTCCTCTTGCCAAGATAATTTTCTGAGATAATTTGCCTGTGTCCTCCAGTTGTGTGATTGAAGCTTGGTATCTGCTTATGCCAAGAGCCAACCTCCCATGGGATGTTAGCCAGTCCTACCTCTGATGTTTACTTCAGGTAGTAGGTTTGTCTGATGAGCACAGCCAGCCAATATAGGAGATGCTCTGGAAATTATTTTGATATCAAAAACTGAATGCAAGGTTTGATATTTGAGGATGGCCTTCTGCTGCTCTCCAGAAGAGGTCACAAGAACAATCTTTTTCAGAACAGATCTTATTGGCAGTCTCTAATGAGGGTAAGTTGAGAGTTAAGAAACCCAAGCTATATAACCTTGGACAAATCATTTCACCTCCCTGGGGCACTGGTTTGCCTTAGCTGGCTTAGTAAGTGGGTTGGGCTAGATGATCTCTTCTCTTTTTTTTTTTATGTTCTAAAGTATCCGGACTCACAAGTGAACTCTAAAGTAATCAGACAACTTCTACAACCCCCCCATGAAAATAATTTTTATTACTTTATGCTTTTCTTTCTGAAACTGAACTGTTTGCTTTTATGTGCTAAAATAATAGACTTTGAGGACCAGAGAGGACTCTGGTTCAGTGGCCTTTAAATTGGGTTTTGTACATCCACGTAGGTGCCAAGACAAAGCTACACAGGTGGGGCTAGGGGCAGTATCCCCACTTCAACCAGAGCCGTGGTGACTTTATCTGCTTTGAACATAGGGATTCTGTATAGGGTTTTGTTTGAGGGTATAAGAGAAAAGTCCTCCAGCCTGGTCCAGTCACCTTCATTTTGTAAACAAAGATGCTCACGCCCATGGATACTAAGAATGTTGCCAAGTTAGAGGCATAACAAGGACTCTTGGTTCGTGGTTCATTCCTTTTCCACCATATTTACTAGCATGTGTTACTGAAAGTTGGCTGGGTGTGCTCACTGTATAATAAATTAAATGTCAGAAATAAATATCCAGATAAATAGCCTAGATCAACAGCCTGGATCAACGCTGTGCAGTAAAACTTTCTGTAATAATGGAGATGTTCTGAAGCGCACTGTCCATTATGGTAATCGCTAGTCACATGTGGCTGTTGAGCACTTGGAATATGGCTAGTGCAATGGAGGTATTGACTTTTAAATTTAATTTAAATTTGAATAGCCTCACGTGGTTAGTAGCTACCATGTTGTACAAAGCAGATCAAGATTTGTACTTCATGAGTTGCCAGGCTAGGCTGCAGAATTTTCCAGGAGGGCAGAAATTCTTCAATCAAGTTATATATCAAAGGGCAGTTCCATGGCCTTATGAACTAGATAAAAGTAAGTAGAAAAAGTTCTCCACGGTTGAATGAGGAAATTATAGTAGAAAGTGGAATTATACCTTTATACTCATTTAGTGACCTAACCTGAGGAGCACAGGTTCCTACCACTTAAGTGTTACCTGGTGGTTAAGAATTTGGAAATGACAGCTGTCGTTGTTTCATGACAGTGTATTTGAATTTATATTGATTTACCCCCACACAAGGCCCCAAGCAAATGGCATTTATTCAATAAATTACACTGTGAAGGGCAGAAAAATACTTAAGAATCTATT